>NC_053389.1:483275063-483378330 GCF_905171765.1 Bufo bufo
CCCAATATTTTGGGGGATACCTCAATTTAAAAATAAAAAATAACACAAATCAGTGTTGGCTACCTATTCCTCTTTCACCACCGCTTCCACCTACACCGCCATGTCAACCTATACCGCCACTTACACCTATCCACCGTCTCCTCAACCTCCTACTCCTAGATCCAGTTTGTTATTTTTTATTTTTCTGTATTTTATGTTATTTTAAGTAATTTCCCTATCCACATTTGTTTGCAGAACAGTTGCCATGCTCTAAAGCACATTTTGATGCCTTTTGCAGCCCTCTAGCCCTTTCCAGGACTATTTTAGAGCCATTTTATGCCCAAAAGTTCGGGTCCCCATTGACTTCAATGGGGTTCGGGGTCAAGTTCGGGTGCCGAACCCAAACTTTTTTTTCAAGTTCGGCCGAACGTGTTGAACCCGAACATCCAGGTGTCCGCTCCACTCTACTCACAATAACTGATGGAAATATCTGACCAAATAACTGAAGTGGGAACTTGGCCTAAGTTTGTATAATGTCAGCCCAATATACCCTGTTTACTTAGTGAAATCAGCTGCTGACCAGTGAGCATTTCTATGCCTTCATAAAAGATCCTTTTAAAAAATAATAAACAAACATTTACACTAGAAAATGGCCACAAAAGAGCCTTTTTGTAATTGTTCTGCTGCTTTGCGGACCATACTGTACTTAAAATGCTACCGCATTGAACTGAAACATGCTCATGCATGGGCGGACTAAGAACTTAAAGTGGCCCTCGAAAAAAACTAAAGGTGGTCCCATGTTGTAGGCTTGTCCAAATTGACAGGATGGGCAATACAAATAGGCAGGGACAACAGAAGTAGGCAGGGCCTGCAATACTTTAGTGGAGCACAAAACACCGCCCCAACAGCAGCAAACACCACAGTGCAGCACAAAATGCTCACCACGGTATTCAACTGTATCACCATCCTGAGGACAGTGATTCAATTGAGTTCGCCTGTTATGTACCTGTTGCCATTGGCCAGGTACATAAGTACCTGATGCTCCTAGCATTAATTAATGCTTAGAGGATCAGATTGTTATGTAACTGGCCAGTGGCTGTGAGGAGGGCTCGGGCGGCCTCCTGAGCATCAGCCCAAGCCCATTGGCAAATTTACCTTTAGAGTCTATGGCCAATCCACCCCTGTGCTCATGTGCATGAGTCCTTACAGGAGTTCTCTGGTTTTATATTGTCCAAAGTGCCCCAAAAGCTGCATATTTTTGCTACATGTACCCTCTTTTCATGCCAGCACTTTTTTTCCCCTTGTTTTCTTTATCAAATCATCTGGGCAGGATGTTTACATGCAGAACTTTCAGTTTTCATAATTTTTTTCTGATGAGTTTGCTAGCCAACCCCAACATGCTTTGATCTTTAATGTTGCTCAAGGTTTGCTCTGCCTAGTGCACCCGAGCACAATGGAAGTCAGTGGGAGAACCCGAGCATTAAACTAGGCACCCCCTGGAGGGGAGGGTGTCTGGTTCATAGGTAAAGGTCAGAAATTCATGGAAACACCACCGAAATGGTACCGGAAAAGCATGGGGAGGATGTCTGGATGCATCTTGGACTCCCAGGTCGCTGCTGGGAAAGATGTTGTCCGAGTAGTATGCCACTTTTACAGACTGACAATAATACGCACCAACCCGAAGATAAAATCGAGGAACAATTGTTAGAAAACATTCTTTCCTGTATAATTACTTGTATATAAAGTGCAAGTGCTGCCAAAAATTACAAGGAAGAGGCACTCCAATACAACATGTATATCACATAAAGGAGGGCCTCATTCACATTGTGGTACAATTGTTCATGTAGTGGGACTCCTACACTCATAAAGCCTATGCACTAAGTGAAAGGGCTTCCAAAAATTACAAGGAACCGGCACTCCAATACACCCTTTATTACACATAAAGGAGGGCATCATACACCCTTGAAAAACATTACCGGCAAGGGCGTGCTGCTGAGCTGACCATCTAAAACATTAGGGGTGAGGGTCTGCTGCAGAGCTGACTCTCTAAAACATTAGGGGCAAGTGCCTGGTGCTGATCTGAGCATCGAAAAAATTATTGGCGAGTGCCTGCTGCTGAGTTGACCATTGAAAAAATGATGGGCGAGTGCCTGTTGCTTAGCTAACCAATGATAAAATTATGGGCGAGGGCCTGCTGGTGAGCTGACCCTGTAAAACATTATGGTTGAGGGCCTGCTGGTGAGCTGACCCTCAAAAACATTATATGCGAGGGCCTGCAGTTATGCTGACCCTCTAACATATTGTAGGTCATGGCCTGCTGGTGATCTGACCCTCTAAAACATTATATGCGAGAGATGGAATTAAACTTCCATGGATACTAACCTCTGAAGCGGAGGCAACCATCTCCTGCTCCTCCTCCTCATCTTCATCATCCATTCTGAGAAGATGAACTGCGGGTGGTCTGGCTATCACCCTGTGTAATGTTTTCGCTCATTTCCACCTCTTCCACATGCAAAGCGTCGGCCTTAATTGTGAGCAGCGAGTGTTTGAGTAGACACAGAAGTGGGATGGAGATGCTGATAATAGCGTTCTCGCTGCTCACCATCTGTGTTGATTCCTCAAAGTTCCTTAAAACCTCACAGAGGTCAGACATCCATGCCCACTCCTTGCTTGTGAAGAGCAGAAGCTGACTGGAAAGGCAACGACCATGTTGCAGCTGTTATTCCACTACTGCTCTCTGCTGCTCACAAAGCCTGGCCAACATCGCTGATGGTGCTTGCAAAGGTCCAGGTGCAGGGCAGGAGGCATCCGTGCCTGCGCCTTCGACAGTGGAGTGGCCAGCGCGTAAAACAGGGGAAGAGTAGGCAGTGGTGCGACCCGCAGACACAGATTGTGGACCTAGGTGTTCAGCCCACCTATTACAATGCTTTAATGCCATGTGGCGGATCATAATGGTGGTGGTGAGGTTGCTAATGTTCATTTTTGTATGGCACAGTTTGCAAATTACAATTCTTTTGTCGTCCGCACTTTCCTCAAAAAAGTGGCAGACTGCGGAACACCTACCCCTTGGCAAGGGAGATTTCTGCAAGGGTGTGCTCCGGGGAACAGTTGGGGGCCTGCTTGGTGTGGCCTGCCTTCTCCCTTTTGCCACCCCACTGCCTTTTCCAGCCTGTTGTGGTGCTGCAGATCCCTCCCCCTCTGTACTGCTGTCCTCGCTCGGCTTGCCACCTTCCCAGGTTGGGTCAGTGACTTCATCGTCCAACACCTCCTCTTCCACTTCCTCACTCTGCTCATCCTCCTGACTTGTTGACCTAACAACTTCAGTTATTGTCAACTGTGTCTCATCCTCATCATCAACCTCTTGAGACAGTAATTGCCGCTGACTTATTGGCAACTGTGTCTCATCATCATCATCCACCTCGTGAAACACTAATTGCCGTTCCCCATCGTCATCTTCTTGTAACTGTGGATGCTCAAGAGTTTGGGAATCAGGGCACAAGATCTCATGTACCTCTTAAAGCGGGCTTGTTGAGAGGCCCAAATGAAGGAATGGTGCTGAAAAGAGTTCCTCAGAATATCCGAGTGTGGGATCACTTGTTTGGCAAGACTCTCCATGGTGGGAGGAAGGAGGATCAGGGTGAGGATTGTGTTGACCAGACTCTTGGCTACTGAGACTGGACTTGGTGGAGAACAGGGTGGTGCTTAACCGGCTTGAAGCATTATCTGCTGCAATCCAACCGACCACCTGGTCGCACTCGTCTGACTTCAAGAGCGTTGTCCTGCGCCGCCCTTAAAACTGGTACATGAAGCTAGGTATAGTGGATGATTGTTTTCTTGTGCTCTGGCAGCAGGCACAGTTTCACCCCGCCCAGGGCCATGACCTCTGCGTGCACCATCAGCATCACAGCCACTTGCCTGTACCTTACTGCTCGCCTTCTTCATATTAAATGTTATATACACTGCGTGCAGAATTATTAGGCAAATGAGTATTTTGACCACATCATCCTCTTTATGCATGTTGTCTTACTCCAAGCTGTATAGGCTCGAAAGCCTACTACCAATTAAGCATATTAGGTGATGTGCATCTCTGTAATGAGAAGGGGTGTGGTCTAATGACATCAACACCCTATATTAGGTGTGCATAATTATTAGGCAACTTCCTTTCCTTTGGCAAAATGGGTCAAAAGAAGGACTTGACAGGCTCAGAAAAGTCAAAAATAGTGAGATATCTTGCAGAGGGATGCAGCACTCTTAAAATTGCAAAGCTTCTGAAGCGTGATCATCGAACAATCAAGCGTTTCATTCAAAATAGTCAACAGGGTCGCAAGAAGCGTGTGGAAAAACCAAGGCGCAAAATAACTGCCCATGAACTGAGAAAAGTCAAGCGTGCAGCTGCCAAGATGCCACTTGCCACCAGTTTGGCCATATTTCAGAGCTGCAACATCACTGGAGTGCCCAAAAGCACAAGGTGTGCAATACTCAGAGACATGGCCAAGGTAAGAAAGGCTGAAAGACGACCACCACTGAACAAGATACACAAGCTGAAACGTCAAGACTGGGCCAAGAAATATCTCAAGACTGATTTTTCTAAGGTTTTATGGACTGATGAAATGAGAGTGAGTCTTGATGGGTCAGATGGATGGGCCCGTGGCTGGATTGGTAAAGGGCAGAGAGCTCCAGTCCGACTCAGACGCCAGCAAGGTGGAGGTGGAGTACTGGTTTGGGCTGGTATCATCAAAGATAAGCTTGTGGGGCCTTTTCGGGTTGAGGATGGAGTCAAGCTCAACTCCCAGTCCTACTGCCAGTTTCTGGAAGACACCTTCTTCAAGCAGTGGTACAGGAAGAAGTCTGCATCCTTCAAGAAAAACATGATTTTCATGCAGGACAATGCTCCATCACACGCGTCCAAGTACTCCACAGCGTGGCTGGCAAGAAAGGGTATAAAAGAAGAAAATCTAATGACATGGTCTCCTTGTTCACCTGATCTGAACCCCATTGAGAACCTGTGGTCCATCATCAAATGTGAGATTTACAAGGAGGGAAAACAGTACAGAGAGAACAGTGTCTGGGAGGCTGTGGTTGCTGCTGCACGCAATGTTGATGGTGAACAGATCAAAACACTGACAGAATCCATGGATGGCAGGCCTTTGAGTGTCCTTGCAAAGAAAGGTGGCTATATTGGTCACTGATTTGTTTTTGTTTTGTTTTTGAATGTCAGAAATGTATATTTGTGAATGTTGAGATGTTATATTGGTTTCACTGGTAAAAATAAATAATTGAAATGGGTATATATTTGTTTTTTGTTAAGTTGCCTAATAATTATGCACAGTAATAGTCACCTGCACACACAGATATCCCCCTAAAATAGCTAAAACTAAAAACAAACTAAAAAGTACTTCCAAAAATATTCAGCTTTGATATTAATGAGTTTTTTGGGTTCATTGAGAACATGGTTGTTGTTCAATAATAAAATTAATCCTCAAAAATACAACTTGCCTAATAATTCTGCACTCCCTGTATGCTTAAAAGTATGTCACACGTACAGTAGCGTAGGATTTGTAAGTGTATGCGCCAAAAATTTTCAAAAGGTATTTGAGATGTGGAAACGTCACACAGGAGATATACCGCAGATAATGTCGCTCGTGTCAACAGTGGCTAATAAAAAATAAGATGAACTGAGGGTGGTATGGCTCATGTCGCACAACCATCAGTGAGCTGGCAATTGTAAGCACTGCTGCAGCATTGACAGACTGGTGGAAGCTGTCGATGACTTGCAGAAATGGGCACACACGCGGCGCACCTTCACCAGTAGCTCAGGCATGGGATGTGTTTGAGCTTCCCAGGCTCCAAAGCCGCCACCAAGTTAAGGCCATTATCAGACACAACCATGTCTGGTTCTAGGTTGAGTGGTGAGAGCTACAGCTCAGTCTGGTCTTTTATCCCTGGGTACGACTCGCTGTGCCATCCCAGGGTACGACTCGCTCCCGGCCTCCACAACGTTCACCCAGTGTTCCGTCAAGGAAATGTAGCATCCCTAGCCACAAGCACTTGTCCATGTGTCAGTGGTTAAGTGGACCTTTAGGTTGGTTAGGGCACGGTGTATGTTATGGGACACATGGTGCTGTATGGCGGGCACGGCACACTGTGAAAAATAGTGGCAGCTGGGGACTGCGTAACGACGGATGGCCGCGGAAATCAGGCTGCGGAAGGCCTCAGTGTCCATAAGCCTAAGTGGCAACATTTCCAGGGCCAGTTGCACATTAGGTAATTTGGATCTGGAAACGTTACACAGGAGAAATGCCACAGATAATGTCGCTTATGTCAGCAGCGGCTAATAATAAATTACAGATAATGTCACAGGTATTTGGGATGTGGAAACATTACACAAGAGATGTACCACAGGTTATGTCACTGTCTGCAGCGGACACCGTCTACGGAAAAAGTACACTGGATGTCACAGATATTTTTGTAATGCGCACACGTTACACAGGAGACGTAGCGTAGATAATGTCACTGTCTGAAGCGGCCTAACTATTGCACGCTATTTAGCGCAGGATGCGCTAAAAATATATATAGCTGCTGCCACACACAACAATAGTCCTTAAAAGGACTTTTGGGTCTGTAAAGTTTTAGCAATTTAGTGCAGGTTGCGCTAAAAATATATATTGCTGCTGCCACACACAATAGTCCTTAAAAGGACTTTTGGGTCTCTGACAAGTTTTTTAACTTAAAAAAAAATATTCACTCCCTACACTAGCTTTTGCTTCTTCAGCACAGTTTTCCCTGACTAAGGCCTCATGCACACGACAGTATTTTTTCACGTTCCGCAAAACGGGGTTCCGTTGTTCCGTGATCCGTTTCCGTTTTTTTTTCCGTGTGTCTTCCCTGATTTTTGGAGGATCACCAGACATGAAAAGTGAAAAAAAAATCTAAGTCAAGTTTGCCTTGAAAACTATAGGAAAAAAACGGACACGGATCACGGACGTGGATGACAATCTTGCGTGCCTTTGTGTTTTTTCACGGACCCATTGACTTGAATGGGTCCGCGAACCGTTGTCCGTGAAAAAAATAGGACAGGTCATATTTTTTTCACGGACTGGAAACTTCCCGAGTTTTCAACGAACCCATTGAAAGTCAATGGGTCTGCAGAAAATCATGGAAAACGGAACAACGGACACGGAACCCAACAACGGTCGTGTGCATGAGGCCTAACACTAAGCCGAACACATGTCATCGAGTGCAATATAGCACCCGATGACACGTTTCGGCAAGCCAATCACTGTAATGCCAGTAACCAACATGGCTACGGCATTACAGTGAAGGGCAGCACCTACCTGCATGTTTATTGGCTGCGTAGCAGCCAACAAACGTACGGGGAGGAGACTCTAGCATTGAGCTCGAGCACATGTGGTATTCGGCTGAATATCGCCATGTGCCGAGCATCGAGATGCTCGAGCTGAACTGGTCTTCGGCTGAGCATGCTCGATCAACACTACTGCCTAGCTAACATGGAGAGCGAGTGTGACTACTGCAGAGAGAACAGTGTGGCAGGTGGAGCAATATCTAAGAAACATTACAGGGCAAAGCATTCTGGGTTGGTTAGAAAACGCATCAGGAAGCTGATAAAAATGTGTTTTAATTGTTCGGCTGCAGCGATGTTAAGAAGATGGGAAGAAAAGTGCTAACATAAAAAAACTGTTATTTGGGGCTAAAATATGCAGTGTTTGGGGTACTCTGGGCAGATAAAAACAAAATTTATGATGAAGTCAGAGAACCCTCTTAAAAAGGTTTCCAGTTTAGAAAACCCATTCTCATATACCCTATTATTTAATTAAGTGTGTGTTGAGATTCCAAATCCCTTGGCCAGAGTAGAGAGCGGCAACATAGCACACCTTACAAGATTCCAACTCCTTTGACCAGTGTAGAGGGCGGCTACATAGCACATCTTACATAGTGACACTTTGTGATCAACTTATTGTCAAAGGACACTTCTAAGAAGTAGAATTCAGCCAAAGTGGAGAACCTGTATAAGCTAGCCATAAACATAAGAAACATTTTTTTGATAGACAATTGTTGGACTACTGACTAGCTTTCCTGACTTTCCAATGAACATGCATGTAAGGCTCCCCATTAAAGGGGTTGTATTATTATGAAAACTACAGGATTGGGGTAAGTATCTTATTGCCAGTGGTCTGACTGTTGGGGCCTTCATTGATCAAAGGAATGGAGGTTTGTACTCCCTATTTGAATGGAGCGGCAGACACGCATGTGTGTCTGCTTCTCCATTCAACTCTATGGGACTGTTGGGGAAAGCTGACTATGAGTATTAGGCTGTAGACTGAGATAGGGGATATATTGTCAAAATAGAATAACCCCTTTAAGATAAGATTGTCCAGCTTTATATGAGACACCTTATATACTTAATCAGTAGATTTTTGTACAACAGGTTTCTTCTTCAGGATATACTAGCATCTTTCATCTACTTACCTTCTACCTGTCTGGTCTAGTTTTAAGCTGTCGAAATGTAAGTGAGTAATAATGAGTTTACCACCATGTCTTTCATTTGAATAAAAATCTATGAAAAGTAAATGCAACTTAATGTATTCCTGTAGTGTGGAGCAACTGTATTTACTGTACCTTAAAAGCAGGGCCACTCCCCCTAAGTGAAGTGCGTGGGTGCTACTCCAACACTGCACTTTCTCTGAACATGAGGCATGGCCATTCTAATTGTCAGCTGGTCTACTGCTATAAAAAAGCAGGAGCTGCCGGGAGCTGCAGGGGGAAAAGAACCGCCCTTCTTGTGACATAGTAATAAAGTGGATAGTGCATCACCTGCTTAGAAGACTGAAGGAAAGCTATAGGAGGAATTCTATAGTGTGAGGAATAATGCTCAGGAAAAGTGCGATTGCTACAAAGTATTGGAGACTCCAAGATAAAGCACTTTAATCATAGGGAGGTTGAATTTCACCCCTGCATCAGGGATGTTATATATGGACTGTAAATAGAGAGAGCCTCTACATAGGCACCAACACATTTATTGTGCCTCTGGACTACAATCATGAAATGGCTAAGTGTTTGTGCCCTCAATGAGGGGCCACAACTAAAGAGCACGCTGTGCCTTTAAGAGACAAATGTAATGACCGGCGTCACGCAAAGGGAGGGAAATGGGAAGGCCCTGTCCAAGGGAGAGGGAAAGGTGGTGACCCCTGACTCACCTTGCGGCTGGCACCTGACTGCCCTGACGTCCCTAGACGGGTTCCTCACCCTTACGCCGATCACGTGCCTAAACCCTGGCTTTCCCTAAGATGAGCCCTATGTAGTGAACGGGGCGGTGGGATCACTAGTCCGCACCACTGACACTAAGAGGAAACACCAAGGAGAGGACAGACAATACAGACAAACATATAATCCCAGGTGGGCGACAGCAGAAGACCACCAAGGCCCAACAGGGATCCGGAGGGTAACGTTCTGGAACAACAACCAGGGAACACAGCCACACAGCTCCAGTGGGTCAGTATAGAAGTCCAGGCAGGAAGCTCTATATCTGGCAACCAGAGAAGTGAGAGATGGGAATATAAGGAGGTTGGGATTGCTGGACAAGAAACAGCTGAGGAGGAGAAGCTACGGATCCCTGAGTGAGCCAAAAAGGATTGCAAGGCAAACCCAGAAAGCTACCATTAATAAACAGCACTGTCTTTAGACATAGAGCGCGCAGCCACCCGCTGCGACTTCCTGACCCCGGGTATAACGGAGTCAGGCGTGGCTCTTGACACCCTAGTGACAACAAACCAATACAATTTATAATCTCTCTATTGAGTGTACTGCAACCATTAGACTGTTTACCCAGTGACTGTATGTTATGCAGTGGTTCAAGTGTGAGTGGCCGTGTGTGGCATGACCATTTGTATTATATTGTACAGAAAATTGTTTGCAGAAAATAATTTAAATGCTTCAACCTGCCTTATTTACGCACTATTTAAAGCACACTTTATATTTCTGTTGACTGCAACTATTGAACACCAAAACATATGTGTACAACCCTAACCTAACGGTTTTCACAAAAATCCATGGCTTTTGATGGATCTGCAAATCTATAATGTTAAATTTGGAATTTTGTCCAACATTCAAAATGTCCAACATTGAAAAAAATAAGAAAATTTACAGGGCCACTGTGGGAACGATGATGTGCTGCATACATACATGTGACTACTGTCAGCCAACCAACAGACTCAGGGGTGATATGTGCATGAACGGCACATGGTGGATGAGGCTCATCAGTTACATGGCAGTCATGTACCCATTGATGGGAACTGTGGTGCTGGAACTTGGACACTGTGAACAGCTGTTATTTTTTTCTTCTTTTACACACTGTTTAGCTATACTGTTGTAACACCTGTAGGTAGGAACAGACACGGACAGTGAGACCTGACCAAGAACCCAGACCACTTTTTCTACCTACTTGCAGTACAAGCCCTAGGTAGCAAGAGTACAACTGGTTGACAGCCCCTGCATTACTTACATGCAGAGACAGACAAACACCAAGAGACAAAACAATAAAAAAAACTGGGTTGTACATAAATAGGTCAGAACCAGACAGGCTATGCAGTACCAAACGAGAGACAGAGAGTGGTCAGAAGACAAGCCAAGAACAGAACCAGAAGGACAACGTAGTATCAAACGAGAGACAGAGGAACACGCAATCCAATAAGCACAAGAATAAGGAACCAGGAACATAGATAGTCAGTCAAAGACTATCACTGGCAGTGGTGCATGGCCAGGGAGGGATTTAACTAGAGCACAGAGTTCCAAGATCAGAACCTGATAGGTCATGACTTGGCGCTCCATTAGTCAGAAATACTAGTACATAGGAATATAGCAGCTGAGCAATCAACCCACTGCTATTCACCTACAGCACATGCCCACTGTGGTCAGAAACAGAGCATTGCTTGCTGTCGCATCATGGCTTAGCAGCACATCTCAACTGGTGTTGCCGGGCCGAGTTTAGAGGTCACGTCGCTGGAGCCCGGGCAGGTTAGTTTGTGACAACTGTTATTTTGGAAACCTCTTTAATGTTGAATCACTTATACACCTTTTATAAAAGAAAGAATGGAGATAATTACATTAGGGAATCAATATAAAAAATTCCTTAATATATCCTGTAACTTATACTGGGCTACTACAGTATTATGCTTGGTGATATTCGGGAAAATTAAAGCCAAAACTATGACATGACTATGTGCCCTAAGGGTATAACAAAAAGACGATACGATGAGTTATAATTATCATGACATTTTCTCGATGTTGATGACACTTTTTTTCGGTTGGTATATATCCTTATCATGTAAAAAACTCTCTCATATAATGATGACACAAATGACATGACATACTGTAGCTATCTTCATAGATTATTAGCTAAAGCATGTCTCTCTATTTAGAATTCCTTGGCTCAATGTGAGATCTCTGTGCTTTACACTAATGAACCATTCAGAGTGAATACTTCTACACCAAAGAGGAGGTAATAAGCTAATTAGATAGATGTGAAAAGTTGGCTTCCAGCTACATTTTTTTTCTCCATAGATTTTTCTTAATGATACAAAGAATGCTGTATTTTGAAGAACAGCATATATTAGAAGTCATTCTTAATTAAAGTCTTGATCATTCAATTTTTTTATCTTTTCAAAAAGTGTTGCACCTAACAAAGTTAATTTGTGGTCGGGGCTACCCCTGTACCGGGACGCTAAGTGGTAGTTAACTAAACGGTTTGATTTGTGCCGTAACCGCAACGTCGTAGGGATGACGGAAGGAGGCCATCCCCTGGTGAGATGATGAAAAGGAGGGTGGGAAGGGTGGGTGTGTTGAGCAGACGTAGGATGTGGGGGAGGGGGAATGGAACCTAAATAGCATGGCAGAGCCCCTCCCACAAATACAGGCCAATGAATCGGCCTTAAAACTTGTGGTCGGGGCTACCCCTGTACCGGGACCCTAACTGGTAGTTAACTAAACTGTTTGATTTGTGCCGTAACCGCAACGTCGTAGGGATGACTGAAGGAGGCCAAAAGAGCAAGCCACCAGAAACTTTATTTACGAACCGCATTTATAGTACAAGATTCTGACAGGCGTGAGACATTTCAATGTTCGGGTGAGGTATGTATCTGGAATAACAGGAGGAGTGCCAGCGCCCTAATTTCCTGATGACGTGAGCAGGAACTCTGTTCTTGGGAGACACATGCCGGGTCTAAGCCTAGGTTGGCCATCAGGGAGTGAACATGTGAAACAAATTGGGAGCTCGTGAGGTGTGCGGCACTGAAAGGCAACAGTGGCCTCTGAGGTGACGAACTGTCAATACTACTTAACAACTGATGAAATACTTGAACGGGGCACCAGCAGTGAGTGGTTGGGTAGTACATGATCTGGGTAGGAGGGCCTGTCTGTGAAGTTTTGGTGCACATGAGCGAGAGAATGAAATTGTCTGTGTCAGTCTTCAGTTGTCCGACAGTCAGATACCTGCGGCTGCTACGGGCTGAGGTAAACTCTCCTGGTCTCAGGAAGCCGTAGAAAGCCAGGTATATGGCTGCTTTTATCACTAGACTTTGCTGGGCTCCAAAAGGGCTATGGTCTAACATGTCGGACAGCTGACGAAATAGTTGCCCGGTGATGGCCTGGCGGCCCGGCCGCGTGTTAGGGTTACATTTCTCAAGTCCCCTGAGTGTAGCCTTGACTATGTGAATGGAGAACAGTGAGGGAGCTCGTGGTTGACTAGAGGCTCGGAAATGCTGTACACCGGCTAAGTAAGACTTGACTGTGGAGTGCGACAAATTCAACTCAGAGTGACAATAACCAATGAAGGCCAGGATGTAGTTGGTAAAATCGAGGACGCCTTGGGGAAATTTGTCTTGAAATTTAAGAAATGCCCTCCATCCTGTTTGATAAGCCCTGGCCGTGTTGGGTGACAGGGACTTGGCCAGTAGAGAACGAGCTGTAGCTAAGTGAGAGTTTATGTCCAAACCAGTGAAGGGAACGGAGGGAGTGTGGCTCCGCTGGCGTCTGCGTCGGGAAATACCTGCGAGAAAAGGCCAAAATTAGCTCTAGACAGCACATCAGCTGCAACATTCTTCTGTCCTGATATATGTGAGCATGTGTAACGAAACTGGTATTGAAATGAAAGAAGCACTAGCCGTCTGAGGAATGGCAACACCTGCGGGGATTTAGATAACCCATTATTTAGGATATCCACAACTGCTGCATTGTCGGAAATGAACAACACTGTGTGACCGGTCCACTCGCGACCCCACACATGAGCGGCTGCGACTAAGGGGTAAATCTCACAGGAAGCTGAAGACTGAAGAAACCCTGGCAGTATCTTGACTTCGTCAGGCCATACGTCCGCTAGCCAATGTGTGCCAAAAATGGCTGCGAATCCAGAACTGGGAGCTGCATCAGAAAAGACTATAGGGGAACTATTGGGCACCACCGGGATGAGGAGAGAAATACCATTCCAGTTATTAAGAAAATAATCCCACATGGCTAAGTCGGCAACTATTTGGTCGTCAAGGCATACGAGGCTGTCTTGGGAGGGAGCTGAAGGAAGGAGAGCTAGCAGTCGTGACACGAACGGCCAACCTTGGGGCATGACTCGCATGGCAAAATTTAACATGCCTAAAAGAGACTGTAATTCAAATTTAATTTTTTAACGGTTCTGGTCTGTGTGAAATTGTGGAGGGTGAACCTAATCCTGTCCAGTTTGTTTTCTGGTAATTTAGCGACCATGTTTACTGTGTCCAGAATGACACCTAAGAAAGTAATAACTGGGGACGGACCTTCCACCTTTTTAGGGGGCTGACAATAAATTCCTGCCCTCATAAGATGATTCAGGCAAGGCGACTAGGCCAGTGTGGAAACCTGATCTAAACCCTGACATGAGGAACTGAACGAAGCTAGGGTCGTGGTGGTTGCGTAGGAAGTGCAGCAGACAATCAACGTTAAGGACACTGAGGTACGACTTATCCGCTTTTAATGTACAGACTAACTTGGGATGGGCTCTAAAACAATTCACACACACATGTAACAGCCTACACTGGCTATAATTGCAGGAGGAAAAGTTGAAATTATTGCAGATCTGTGATCTGCCGAGATATTGAATGGGCCTTCCCAATTTGTCGACCAAACCTGAGGCATTCTGGGGATCAGGGCGCCTAGACAGCTGTGCGGGAGGGCTAATATCGGCACTAGAGGCGGCTTTGTGACACCATTCTGCTGTGTGGTAGATGGATTGACACAGAGAACAAGCAGGAGCCCTAAGACCAGCAAAGTGTCTGCAAAATATCTCAGTGTCGATATTAGCCCAATTTGTGAGAAACTGAAATTGACTGAGGGCCACCGCGGCTTTAGCTGAAAAGGAGCAGTGATAATCGTAAAATGAGCTACCACCATATTTGTACCCAAATTCGGTCACTCTAAACAAATAAAGATCTAGCTCTTCCCTGCGATCAGGCCGTACGGAACAAATTACGTCTCTATACAGGCTGAAAGGTAAAAGGAACTCCGGGATAGAGAGCTTCCTGTTTAGCCTGAGATCGCGGCCCCTGAGTACTACTGAGACATCGCCGCACGCGATGACTTTGCTGTCAGAGAAATCCCGAGTAGCAATCAACAGGGAAGCCAAGTTGACGTCCCTGCCTTCCAGAATATCTTTCCTGATGTTGGCTGGTATGAAATGAGCGGGGGTGATATTAGGAACAGAGATTGTCGTACCGGTACACCCCGCAGCGGATGTGGACGGGATGGCCAGCTCTGGACCCGGAGGAGTGAGAACGGCACCCCGGGACTCGACTGTGTCCAGTCTGGATTGGATGTTCATGACAGATGACGTAAGATTATTTAGCATGAGGTGAATCTGAGCGAGCGAGGTCTGGACTGAGGCCATCGAGACTTCCTCCTGACGTTGAGGACTCGCAGAAGACATGAGTAGGCGGTATAATTCCGCTTTTCTGGCCGATGCTGTAAACGGGATACCCCTCTTGGACAGCTCTGCCATGAACCTTGGCACGGTCCAACTCCGTAGTGACGGGATGCTACCTGCTTCGGACAACCTGGCGGTATTTTCGTTGACCGAGGCCTCCATGATGTCAGGGGCATGAGACATGATCCTGTAGATACAGTACGTGAGAATGAGGCACAGGCACGGGACCCGGGACTGGACACCAGTGACAACCCTACCACCGAACGATGTGGTGTGCGTGCGCATGCCATCGTGGACAACGTCACCTCGTGATCAATGATTACCGCCACCGACAACTGAGCTGACTTACCCACAGCACGGAAGAAGCAAATAGCGGGACTGAGGAGAATATCTAAATAAAACCGTGAGATTTTTTAAGATGACAAAATGAGAAGGTGAACTAGTACTGAAACGTTCCCTATACTACCTGTTGGATATGATACTGGGTCACTGAGAAACGATGGTAGACCTGAAAAGATGTAACGTTCCTGGAGAGAAATGGAGAAACATAAAACAGACAAGGAACGGCTATACACGACTAGAGATGTGGACGAGATTGACGAACAAATATGCGTATGATGCGTAAACTACGGAGGTTTGAAAATGAACTGACGTAGTGAATGCGTACTTGAGGCGACTGAACATGACCTAAAAAATGTGCAGGGCATTTCTTTCCCTTTTTTTTTTAAACACACGCATATATATATATATATATATACAGTGGCGGAAATAATTATTTGACCCCTCACTGATTTTGTAAGTTTGTCCAATGACAAAGAAATGAAAAGTCTCAGAACAGTATCATTTCAATGGTAGGTTTATTGTAACAGTGGCAGATAGCACATCAAAAGGAAAATCGAAAAAATAACTTTAAATAAAAGATAGCAACTGATTTGCATTTCATTGAGTGAAATAAGTATTTGAACCCCTACCAACCATTAAGAGTTCTGGCTCCCACAGAGTGGTTAGACACTTCTACTCAATTAGTCACCCTCATTAAGGACACCTGTCTTAACTAGTCACCTGTATAAAAGACACCTGTCCACAGAATCAATCAATCAAGCAGACTCCAAACTCTCCAACATAGGAAAGACCAAAGAGCTGTCCAAGGATGTCAGAGACAAAATTGTAGACCTGCACAAGGCTGGAATGGGCTACAAAACCATTAGCAAGAAGCTGGGAGAGAAGGTGACAACTGTTGGTGCGATTGTTCGAAAATGGAAGGAGCACAAAATGACCATCAATCGACCTCGCTCTGGGGCTCCACGCAAGATCTCACCTCGTGGGGTGTCAATGGTTCTGAGAAAGGTGAAAAAGCATCCTAGAACTACACGGGAGGAGTTAGTTAATGACCTCAAATTAGCAGGGACCACAGTCACCAAGAAAACCATTGGAAACACATTACACCGCAATGGATTAAAATCCTGCAGGGCTCGCAAGGTCCCCCTGCTCAGGAAGGCACATGTGCAGGCCCGTCTGAAGTTTGCCAATGAACACCTGAATGATTCAGAGAGTGACTGGGAGAAGGTGCTGTGGTCTGATGAGACCAAAATAGAGCTCTTTGGCATTAACTCAACTCGCTGTGTTTGGAGGAAGAAAAATGCTGCCTATGACCCCCAAAACACCGTCCCCACCGTCAAGCATGGGGGTGGAAACATTTTGCTTTGGGGGTGTTTTTCTGCTAAGGGCACAGGACAACTTATTCGCATAAACGGGAAAATGGACGGAGCCATGTATCGTGAAATCCTGAGCGACAACCTCCTTCCCTCTGCCAGGAAACTGAAAATGGGTCGTGGATGGGTGTTCCAGCACGACAATGACCCAAAACATACAGCAAAGGCAACAAAGGAGTGGCTCAAGAAGAAGCACATTAAGGTCATGGAGTGGCCTAGTCAGTCTCCGGACCTTAATCCAATCGAAAACCTATGGAGGGAGCTCAAGCTCAGAGTTGCACAGAGACAGCCTCGAAACCTTAGGGATTTAGAGATGATCTGCAAAGAGGAGTGGACCAACATTCCTCCTAAAATGTGCGCAAACTTGGTCATCAATTACAAGAAACGTTTGACCTCTGTGCTTGCAAACAAGGGTTTTTCCACCAAGTATTAAGTCTTTTTTTGTTAGAGGGTTCAAATACTTATTTCACTCAATGAAATGCAAATCAGTTGCTATCTTTTATTTAAAGTTATTTTTTCGATTTTCCTTTTGATGTGCTATCTGCCACTGTTACAATAAACCTACCATTGAAATGATACTGTTCTGAGACTTTTCATTTCTTTGTCATTGGACAAACTTACAAAATCAGTGAGGGGTCAAATAATTATTTCCGCCACTGTATATATATATATATACACATACACATACATACACATACATATATATATATATATATATATATATATATATATTATATATATATACACATACCTACATGTATACATACATATATATACACATACCCCATCGTGTTAATACAACCTTCTTCCCCCTTTTTTTTTTTTTTCTCCTCCTGCCTAAGTAAAACAATGGCATAGGTAAGTAAATGTGTGTTTTCTCTTTTTTTTTTTTTTTCTCAACTGCAGTAGCAGGAGTGACCACCAGAGGGTGCTCATACTGAAAACCTGCTACACACTGTGTAGTGAGCTCCCCGTCCTGCATTCTCAGATGCGGCCACCGGGGGCGAATGGATTCAGACAGGAAGGAGCCTGGGACGCCGAGTGAAGTGAAGCAAGCAGCCGGCAGCAGCAGGAGAGGACACCAGACGGAGAGGACACAGAGGTAAGTACAGCAAATATAACCAAATAACCTGCCTCACTAATGGCACGCCGTCCCGTGCCAGACATTTGCGAACGATTTCGGGACCACGCTGACCCCTGCACCCTGCCTATACTGCCGCGTGGGAGCCGATGCATCCAGGCAGTTCGCTCCGGTGCAGCGTGACTCCCCCTTACCTGGGGAGCCGGCGCTGCCGACCGGACTTTAAGCAACGGGCCGCTGACTGAGGCGGCAACTTACCTGGGAAGGCGGGCGAATGAGTTTGGACGTAGAAACGGTGGGCACAGCGCACGGTGCGAATAAGGAGCAGTAAGGCAACTGACCAGATGCACACGGATATGGCCACGATCTGTGTTGAGCAGACGTAGGATGTGGGGGAGGGGGAATGGAACCTAAATAGCATGGCAGAGCCCCTCCCACAAATACAGGCCAATGAATCGGCCTTAAAACATGTTTGGTATAACTCCTGTAATCCCAATCGTATAGTAATTCAGTGAAAGAAGTTACTTTCCCTTTTGTAATAATCAATTGAATGGGACAAAGCAGCAAAACCAAGCACAGCTGCTACAAAATGTACAGAGTTGTTCAGTATGTACCAATATTTCATTGTTTATATTGGTACAGATGTAGCAGGGTTAGCACTCCAGCTCTTAACTCAAATTTATTAACTCATCCCGTTATCTTGAGACAAAAGCCATTGAAAAGCAATTGAAGGTGTTTGCTTAGATTAGATAACACAACTAAGAAATCTCAGAAAACAGGAGTGTTAACTCTACTCCATCCCGTACATACTGAACAACTTGAGCACATTTTGTAGCAGCTGTGCTTGGCAAAATCTCTAAAGGGAGGTAAAGGGACAAAAACTTATGTCTAATCTTATTAAGAAACAGCAAAGGAAGACATTTATCTCATCTATTAAGTCTTCCACTGGCACAGTATTGTCCACTACTGACCTAATCACCCAGGAGTTTCGGAAATATTATTCGAATCTATATAATCTAGCTCTTTCTAACCCACAATGCGCCCTGCCTGATCATGCATTTCTTATAGATGACTCCTTGCTCCATCTTCTTTCCATCACATATGCTGACCAAGCCAAGTTAATACGCCCATTTACTGAAAGGGAAATATCCAGAGTACTCTACTCTATCCAAAATAGTAAGAACCCTAGCCTTCATGGGCTACCTATTATTTATTATAAGAAAATTAAGACTTTGCTTCTTCCCCAATTTTAGGATCTATGTAATTTACTCTTACAGGGTGGTAAACTTCATAAACTACACTTTCAAGGCTACAGATTCCAAAAGAAGGAAATATTTATATCTATGCAGCAGCTATAGACCCATCTCACAGCTTAATTGTGGCTTAGAATGATGGGGTAAGCTTCTGACCTTCCATTTATTGCCAATCTTGCCCTCTCTTATACAGTAGTTTCAGAACAATGGGGTTTTGTTCCTCATAGAGAAGAGAAACATAATAATTCCTGTGCAATTCATCTGATGTATTTAGTGAGAAGAGTGAATGGCCCCTTAGTTCTTCTTAGTACAGATGCAGAGAATAGTGATGAGCGGCAGGGGCAATATTCGAATATATTCGTGAATATTCGTATTCGAGATATTCGTTTTATTGCAAAAAATCTGTAATAAAAAAATCGCATAATGCAAATTTTTATGCGAAAAAAGGTGTTGGTCAAAAACGAGTATATAGCACTACAGAATATACTGCTATATATTAGTTTTTAGAATATTCGTCATTTTTTTCCATCTGAACAAATGATTCCTCCCTGCTTAAAATGCTTGTGGGTCAATGAGTCATTGGCCCACAAGCAAGAATCAGGGAGGAATCATGACTTTAGATGTTGAAAAAAGACGAATATTCTAAAAAACTAATATATAGCACTATAGCGAATATATTCGTTTTGACATTTTTTAGAATATTCGTCTTTTTTTTTCTCCAAACAGTACAGTTAAACCCCTTTGGCATACTCCTCCCCACAAGCGTCCCCGTCACCATGGTTAGAATATACCATCGGATCTGAGTTAGATCGTGAAAACTCAAATCCGATGGTATATTCTAACACAGAGGCGTTCCCATGGTGATGGGGACGCTTGAAGTTAGAGTATACCAACAGGCGCATACATACTGGCCCCCTACTGCCCGGCGGCACCTGACCTCTGACAGGGCACTGTGATCCACACAATTAACCCTGCACCTGAGGGGTTAAATGTGTGGATCACAGCACCCTGTCAGAGGTCGGGTGCCGCCGGGCAGCAGTGCGCCCCCCCCGCCCCCCCCATTATTAAAATCCTTCATAGGCAGTGCGCCCTAACCCCCCCCTCACCAGTATTACAATCATTGGTTGCCAGTGCAGATCCCCCCCTCCGTATTAAACATCATTGCTGGCAGTGCGCTGACAATCCCTCCCCCCCGTATTAATCATTGCTGGCAGTGCGCCCTCAATCCCCCCTCCCTCCCCCCCATATTAATCATTGCTGGCAGTGCGCCCTCAATCCCCCCCTTCCTCCCTCCCCAGTATTAATCATTGCTGGCAGTGCACCCTCAATCCCCCCTGGAAAGACAAATCCGGCATTTTAATGCATTTGTAAGACTGACTGCCGGATCACTCTGCCGCAAGTGTGAAAGTATCCTTATTCACTGTACATGAAAAAGAGTGCGAGAAAAGTTGGGTAATCCTCCCCTATTTGTTCACACCATTTTTTCTTTATATCTAGCTCCTTCTGCAAGAGTGCAAGAAAATGGTATGCTGTCTCCGGCCTTTGATACCAGTATTGACACCAGACTATGGAAACCCTTATTCAGAAATTAAGACAGGACCGATCGTTCACAGTTATGCTGCTGGGAATTTCACTCAGAAAACTGTGGCCTTTGCTGACAATTTAATGTTAATTTTGACAAGCCAACAGGAATCCATTCCTTTTATCAAGTGGATTTTTCACTCATTTGGTTATATTTAGAGATGAAAAATTAACTTCAATCCGAATTAATTCTTGACAAATCACATAAAAAAATGGCTATTTCCAGGCTGCATAGAGCCTTTATATGGGTGCAGAACACTGTGCCTTGCAGTAACACGCATAGGGAGTGTGCTGGAGTAGTGAAATAATACTGTCAGTCAGTATGACATGCAGATGACAGGTGTCGTTATTAGAATCACAGCATTTGCTCAATAATCCATCAGTATTCCTAAAGCACAAAATAATAATGTAACATTGTAAAATTTGGTGTCTCCATGATAAATCTGCCGCGTGAGGGCCCTGTGTGGCTTCTACACACTTTCAAAATAATCCTTCTGTGGGGCGAATAGATGCTGGATGACCGGGACGCTCCATGACCTTCCAAGGAGCTGCTGTCGGAAGGCATTACTGGAGTGGGGACGTCCTCTAAAAGACCCCACTTTACAGTACGGCCATGACACGTACCCGGTTTGAGGCCATCCGGAAATGCCTGCATTATGCAGATAATGCAGCATGTCTTCCCCAAGGTGATCCTGCCTATGACCGTCTGTACAAAATCAGGCCGGTCATCGATCCCTTTGGGGCCAAATTTCTGGAGGCCTATGTACCTGGAAGGGAGGTCGCGGATGATAAGTCTCTCATTGCTTTTAAGGGGAGACTCATTTTCAGCCAGTATGTTCCCTCTAAGCGGGCGAGGTATGGCGTGAAGCTGTACAAACTTTGTGAGAGTACCTCAGGGTACACTTACAAGTTTCGTGTGTACGAGGGGCGAGATTCCCGTATTGAACCCCCAGAATGTCCCCCCACTCTGGGTGTTAGCGGGAAACTTGTGTGGGACCTTATGCACCCACTGCTAGATAAGGGTTACCACCTATACGTGGATACCTTTTATACTAGTATCCCCTTGTTCCAGTCCCTCGCTGCCAGATCCACGTCCGCTTGTGGGACCGTGCGGAAAAATCAACGAAAATTGTAATAGCAAGCGATCAAAAAGTTATATGCACCCCAAAATAGTGCCAATATAACCGTCCTCTCATTCTTCAAAAAATGAGCCGCTACCTAAGATAATCAGCTAAAAATCAGCTGTTTATAAAAGAATAATATAGTGTAAAACATAAATAAATTTTAAAAAGTAGACATATTAAGTATCGCCGTATCCGTAAGAATTTGCTCTATAAAAATACCCCATGACCTAACCCCTCAGATGAACACGATCAAAAAAATAAAATAAAAATGGTGCAAAATAATTTTTTTTTTGTCACCTTACATCACAAAAAGTGTAATAGCATATGATCAAAAAGTCATATGCCCTCCAAAATAGTGCCAAAATAAAACCATCCTCTCATCCCACAAAAAATGAGCCCCTACCTAAGATAATCGGCTAAAAAAAACTGACTCTTAGACTATGGAGATACTAAAATGTTTTATTTTTTTTTGTTTATAAAAGGATAATATAGTGTAAAACATAAATACATTTTAGAAGTAGACATATTAGGTATCGCCGCTTCCGTAGGAATCTGCTCTATAAAAATACTCCATGACCTAACCCCTCAGATGAACACGGTCAAAAAAATTAAATAAAAACGGTGCCAAAAGAGCTATTTTTTGGTAAATTTTCTATTTTAATCCGTTTTATTACCCTGATTCTAAAGCTTACAGAAACATGTGGTCGTAAACTGCTGTATGACCAAACGGCAGGGTGCAGAAGGAAAGGAACGCCGTATGGTTTCTAGAAGGCAGATTTTGATGGCACTTTTTTTGGGCACCATGTCCCATTTGAAGCCCCCCTGATGCACACCTAGAGTAGAAACTCCATAAAAGTGACCCCATGAAATTTCTGAATTTCTATTTTTGGTAACCTTGCCTTACAAAAATGTAATATAGAGCAACCAAAAATCATATGTATCCTAAAAATTCTACTCTAGGGGTGCATAAGGAAAGCTTCAAATGGGACATGGTGTAAATAAACCAGTCCAGCAAAATATGTCTTCCAAAAACCAGATTCGGGGCAATAAATATTCTATAGTGCAATATATTCGTTTTTGACCCACACCTGTATTGAGCGCGCAATATTCGCATAATACGCACTCATTACCTTGCTGATTTCCACGTAAAAAAAAGAACAGAATGTAGAATATAACGAATATACAAATTTGCGTATATATGACGAATATTCTACAAAATTCGAATATGACCCCTGCCGCTTATCACTAATCTTTACTAGGCATCCTTGGTAAGTTCCCCCCTCATTTTAGCAATGATTTTAGGTGTTTGCAATTGTATTTGTAAATGTATCTCTCTTTGTTGAATGTGAACCTGGTTTTGTCTTTTTTCGGAGTGCAAGACTAAAAAAAAAGAAAAAATCATTGAGAGTCTAGTGAAAGATTCTCTTCATGCACTGAAAAACTTCTAGACATCACAAAGCCATTGAAAGGACAATTGCAACATCAAATGTACTGCAAATGTCAATGGCTGCAACACAATATAATATACATGGCTTAACAGTCTGAAAAGCTTTCCCAGGTTCTCCTGGGAAAGCCTTGTCTGCAAAGACTCAAAGAAATCACCTCAGGGCAAAGATGTGACAGTCATGTGGCTGTTAAAAGTAAAGTGGGAATATCTGACTTGCATACTAAATAGTATCTATATTAAAAATCAATAACTGTAAGTTTACTGTATATGTCTACCTCCACCGTAAATGTTTTTCAGTAATAAGGACTGTGGATCTTGACAGGAAAATGAGACTATGAGATGTGCATATTCAAGACACAGACAAATAAGGCATTAATACTGTATGTGCAGAATAGTCTAAGAATTATAGCTGTTAAATGTATGATCGCCTGGGGCCCCATCTTTGGGACCTCCAGCATCACTAGAAAGGAAGTCCGTAGTAATTTGAGGGAAAATACCTTTAAATGCGTTTGTGCCATCATTAAATGTTATTCTATTATACTTCAGAATGAAAAACTAGTTACATTTGTAATTTACTTTCTGTTACAAAAATGTTCCAGTAGAGTGGGCTAATATTGATGACCTATCTTCAGGATAGGTCTTCAATGTCAGATAGGTGGGTGTCCAACTTCCGACAAATATACTACAGGGATACAAAAGAAAACAAAAATAGTCTGTATTAGGGTATGGCCACAGGGCGCGGTCGTAATGTGGTCATGATGCAGTTAGGAAACACATGCGGCATGTTTTTTTTGTTTTTTTGTGATTGTTTATGGGCTGTTGTTTGAACTGTTGTCCGTGGTCCTTTAGAATTCTGATTAAGTTCAAATAGTGACACGTGGAAAAATGTGTTAAATATATTGCACATGGCTGATCGACTGTGTACCACATGCGGTCGGCAGCCGCAAGCAGCAGGACATGTTTTATGTGCCATCAACCCCACATAAATCACGCACAGTCATCACAACTTTGAAAATGTCAGGTCTATCCCAGAAACATATTTTTCCATTGACTTTTCTATTGGAAAATGAAATGCTGTGGCTCCTACCATAACCTCATTACATCATACAGACATATACATCATATATGCTGTATTACCACTGCAATTATATCACCACAGTTTATCCTGGAAATCTGAAATTGAACATGCAGCATTTTAATGTAGCTGGAATATAGGGACACTGAATCAATTGCTCTGGTGGGAACTAATGTCCCCATTCTGATCCTGATAATTAGATATGAGTGAAGTTTTGAAAATTTTGATTCAGTACTTCATTGAAGTTAGCCAAGACATTCAATTGGTTACAAATTAATTTGTCACAAATTTCTATAAATCAGGTACGGATGTAGCAGCGTTAACACACACACTTGGTGAGTTATCACAACTAGTTTGACTGTTAACTCTGCTGCATCTGTATACCCAGGCCACTCTGCCTTAGTGTATGGCCACAGGGAGTGGCTGTGCTGCAGGGGTTGCGGCCATGCTGTGGTGAAGATCCAGACAGCCAATTAGCCCACAGCTGCCTTTCATTTAATAATGAAGACTGCACTGTATAGTCGGTCTACATTGTTGATGGCCGCGTAGCACCTTTAAACGGTAGTTGCTGGTATGGGGTTTGGCTGGTTGGGTGGGGGGACAATATTGCCATTATTGCTCTTCTTGCCTGCAATCTCCTGCAGGTTATTTGACAGCAGACACAGACTATTAATCAGCTGTTTCCTCTGCTTTTCACCTCCTTATGACATGCCATTTGTTGACATTCCAACGCTAAAGTTGTGCAGTGTGTCAGTAGTTTCTAAACGATATTTCTTAGTGTGCACCACAGTGCTCGGTGGCAGTGATCATGCTCTACATTTCTCTCAATTATCGGCTATCTTTAGTGAACAATAGGGCAAGCTCTCTTCTTTACTCTGTGCATGCATGTATCCAGGTAATGAATGCTGGTTTAGTGCATGCACATTGCACACAACACACCAACCCAAAAGGGGAAATCATTGGTGATGTGCTGTTGACAGGACATGAATTATGAGCCTGGAGAACTTGTGACCGGTGGATGTGATGTCATCGCTACCAGTTCACATGACTGTAAGTAAAAATAAAAAAAAATAGGAGGAACTTGCTTTCCTCAATTGTGTCAGGTAAGGGTACTTTCACACTAGAGATATAGTTTTCCGGTATTTAGTTCCATCCTAGGGGCTCAATACCAGAAAAAAACACATCAGTTTAATCCCAATGCATTCTGAATGGAAAGCAATCCGTTCAGTATGCCTTCAGTTCAGTCACTTTTACGGTATTTGGCCGGAGAAAATACCGCGGTATGTGAAAAAAAAAATACCGGAGAGAAGGATCCGGTATTTCAATACATTTGTCAGATGGATCCGCATCCGGATCTGGAAACAAATAGTATCCAATTGCGCACAAATTACCGGATCCGGCAAGCTGTTACAGCAATGCAAGTGTAAAAGTACCCTAAGGACACAAAGCATATTATCACGACTGATTTATGTTGAGCAATTATAGATCCGAAGTCAATTCGCTCAATAGTTTCGTCTCTGTACAGTATTCAAATGTATAGGCTCCGGTGAGGGAAATTCATTTGGTAAATAACTTCAGAATTCGATTTTAGAACTTGAAAACCATTTTAAAACTTGGATCCGAAGTCAGCTTTGGTACAGAGGTACCAGCCGGCACCGACGATGACTTCGGATTCCTGTTTTAAACTCATTTTCAAGTCTCGTGAGACTTCAGTGCTAACGAATCTCACCTCACCGGAGGCCATACATTTTAATAATTTGCGGAGACGGGTCTCCATACAGCATTAAAATAAAGTTTTGAGCAAATCAACTTCGGATCTTGGATCTGAAGTTCGATTCGCTAAACACTAACACTGATCATTATCCTCCTTTGATTGAATTGACCCTCTCTTTTACTGTACCACCGCTGGTTATCCCTTTAAGTAACATTGTACCCCCACTACTTCCATTTTATTACCTCAACCCTGGGTAACCCTGCAAGTACCACTGTACCACCATGTCTCCCAACTCAACTATCCCAGATCCAGTGGGACAGCCCAGGATTTTCAGCACTGTCCTGTAAAGGCTGCTTCATGCCTCAAATTCAACACTATTGTACATTCACCTAAAGAATTATTAGGAACACCTGTTCTATTTCTCATTAATGCAATTATCTAGTCAACCAATCACATGCCAGTTGCTTCAATGCATTTAGGGGTGTGGTCCTGGTCAAGACAATCTCCTGAACTCCAAACTGAATGTCAGAATGGGAAAGAAAGGTGATTTAAGCAATTTTGAGCGTGGCATGGTTGTTGGTGCCAGACGGGCCGGTCTGAGTATTTCACAATCTGCTAAGTTACTGGAATTTTCACGCACAACCATTTCTAGGGTTTACAAAGAATGGTGTGAAAAGGGAAAAACATCCAGTATGCGGCAGTCCTGTGGGCAAAAATGCCTTGTGGATGCTAGAGGTCAGAGGAGAATGGGCTGACTGATTCAAGCTGATAGAAGAGCAACGTGGACTGAAATAACCGCTCGTTACAACTGAGGTATGCAGCAAAGCATTTGTGAAGCCACAACACGCACAACCTTGAGGCGGATGGGCTACAACAGCAGAAGACCCCACCGGGTACCACTCATCTCCACTACAAATAGGAAAAAGAGGCTACAATTTACACAAGCTCACCAAAATTGGACTGTTGAAGACTGGAAAAATGTTGCCTGGTCTGATGAGTCTCGATTTCTGTTGAGACATTCAGTCCGAATTTGGCGTAAACAGAATGAGAACATGTATCCATCCTTTGATGGCTACTTCCAGCAGGATAATGCACCATGTCAAAAAGCTCGAATCATTTCAAATTGGTTTCTTGAACATGACAATGAGTTCACTGTACTAAAATGGCCCCCACAGTCACCAGATCTCAACCCAATAGAGCATCTTTGGGATGTGGTGGAAGGGGAGCTTCGTGCCCTGGATGTGCATCCCTCAAATCTCCATCAACTGCAAGATGCTATCCTATCAATATGGGCCAACATTTCTAAAGAATGCTATCAGCACCTTGTTGAATCAATGCCACGTAGAATTAAGGCAGTTCTGAAGGCAAAAGTGGGTCCAACACCGTATTAGTATGGTGTTCCTAATAATTCTTTAGGTGAGTGTATATAGTATACAGAATGCAGGAAATACTGTATATTCAGGATGCAGATACAATGGAATATAGTAATGGAGCAAGGAACTGTCAGCTCCCTGCTTCACCATTCACCCTGCAGAGAGGTCATGGCACCTGCTGCAGACATCACAACTGGAAGGGGCTTACATTGTGTGATAGCTCTGTTTGTCATGAAAAAAGGGTTAGGTGAGTATTAATTTTAGAGGCACTAAGGGTATATTATACTGTGTAAGAGCACTAAGGGGCATAATACGGTGAGGGGAGGTGAAAAGGGGCATCATAGTCTATCAAGTGGACTGAGGTGGCATCCTTACTGTGTGGGGGCATAATGGGAACTGAACATACACTCACCTAAAGAATTATTAGGAACACCATACTAATACGGTGTTGGACCCCCTTTTGCCTTCGGAACTGCCTTAATTCTAAGTGGCATTGATTCCACAAGGTGCTGATAGCATTCTTTAGAAATGTTGGCCCATATTGATAGGATAGCATCTTGCAGTTGATGGAGATTTGAGGGATGCACATCCAGGGCACGAAGCTCCCGTTCCACCACATCCCAAAGATGCTCTATTGGGTTGAGATCTGGTGACTGTGGGGGCCATTTTAGTACAATGAACTCACTGTCATGTTCAAGAAACCAATTTGAAATGATTCGAGCTTTGTGACATGGTGCATTATCCTGCTGGAAGTAGCCATCAGAGGATGGGTACATGGTGGTCATGAAGGGATGGACATGGTCAGAAACAATGCTCAGGTAGCCCGTGGCATTTAAACGATGCCCAATTCTAAAGTGTGCCCAGAAAACATCCCCCACACCATTACAGCACCACCACCAGCCTGCACAGTGGTAACAGGGCATAATGGATACATGTTCTCATTCTGTTTACGCCAAATTTGGACTCTACCATTTGAATGTCTCAACAGAAATCGAGACTCATCAGACCAGGCAACATTTTTCCAGTCTTCAACAGTCCAATTTTGGTGAGCTTGTGCAAATTGTAGCCTGTTTTTCCTATTTGTAGTGGAGATGAGTGGTACCCGGTGGGGTCTTCTGCTGTTGTAGCCCATCCGCCTCAAGGTTGTGCGTGTTGTGGCTTCACAAATGCTTTGCTGCATACCTCGGTTGTAACGAGTGGTTATTTCAGTCAACGTTGCTCTTCTATAAGCTTGAATCAGTCGGCCCATTCTCCTCTGACCTCTAGCATCCACAAGGCATTTTTGCCCACAGGACTGCCGCATACTGGATGTTTTTCCCTTTTCACACTATTCTTTGTAAACCCTAGAAATGGTTGTGCGTGAAAATCCCAGTAACTGAGCAGAGTGTGAAATACTCAGACCGGCCCGTCTGGCACCAACAACCATGCCACGCTCAAAATTGCTTAAATCACCTTTCTTTCCCATTCTGACATTCAGTTTGGAGTTCAGGAGATTGTCTTGACCAGGACCACACCCCTAAATGCATTGAAGCAACTGCCTTGTGATTGGATGACTAGATAATTGCATTAATGAGAAATAGAACAGGTGTTCCTAATAATTCTTTAGGTGAGTGTATATGGATATGGATTGGGTGGGGGTTAAAGGTATCTGAGGCTAAGCGTGCCACCGGAGTTGTCACTGTTTATTTTCTTCTCTGCTACACCAGCACTGTTCAATCCTCCTAAAACCACTGTACCCACAGTACTTCTACTCAACCACTGCAATACCACTGGTTAACCCTTCTAGTACCTCCATTGGGTTACTGTTATTTAACTCTTTTATCCACCACACAATTTATTAAAGGGGTTTTCCAAGATATTTTAATTATGTTCATCAGTCACACGGTGAAGGTGCAGCTCAGTCCCATGAAAGTGAATAGGGCTAAGCTATCATGCCAAGCACAGCGGGCGTACATGGTACGGCACTGTGATTGGGGTCGCTGAGAAAACACTGTGGAGCTACTGCGAGCGCTGGTGTCTTCTCAAACAGCTGATTGGACCCCCGCAACCAGATACAGAGGACTTGAAATGAGCAAAGCGAATCGATTCAGACAAAGTGGAATTTGATCCGAATTTCAGGAAAAATTTGATTTGCAACGAATGCGAATCTCCTCGCGCTTTGTGGTAATGAATCACAATTTTTCCTAAAATGGCAGCTACACATGTGAGGACATGGGGCAAGGAACTCTGGTAAGGCGGGCTGACCCATAAAGCCATGCATGCAGCCAATCAGCATTCAGCCAACCCTGTGATGTCACAGCCCTATAAATACCCTCAGCCATCTTGGATACAGACATTTTCCAGCCTTCTGAGTGCAAGGACAGACATTGCACTTGCAGGCGCTAGGGAGAGTTATACTGAAAACCTCATTGTGAAAAAAAAATGCGATTTATAAGTTCAGGGAAACATTATTCAAATTGCTGGGAAATGATAGGGAGGAAAAAATTCACAGTATCTTAGTGCAGGGACAGTGTTAGAAAAACCTCTTTGTGAAAAAAAATTAGCGATTTACAAGTGCAGGGAAACATTATTTGGGGATCCAAATAGCCATTATACAGCTTTGGCATTCCAGCAATTTGTTCTTGTTATTGGGGTGCAAGTGCTATGTTGAAAAGCATTTAGAGGCTTATATCTGAGGAAAAAGAAAAATATAAACGCATTTTACTTCTGCAGTTATATGTGGTGAAAGCATTCAGTGTCCTATTTCAGTACAAAAAGGAAAAAAATATACACACTTCACTGTTGCAGTTATTCGTGGTGACAGAGTTTAGTGGCCTACTTCCATACAAAAAGGAAATATATATATGCATTTCACTGCTGCAGTTATATGTGGTGAAAGCGTTCAGTGTCCTATTTCCGTACAAAAAGGAAAAATATATACGCACTTCACTGGTGCATTTATTTCTGCTAAAAGCGTTTAGTGGCCTATTTCAGTACAAAAAGAAAAATATATTCATAGTCCACGTCGGCGGTTATATATCTTGAAAGTGTTTAGTGGCCTATTTCAGTACAAAAAGAGAAATATATTCTCAATTCACTTTAGTGGTTATTTGTGTTGTAAGTGTTTAGTGGCCTATTTCAGTACAAAAAGAAAAATATATTATCAGTTCACCTTGGCGGTTATATGTGTTGAAAGCATTTAGTGGCCTATTTGAGTACAAAAAGAAAAATATTCTCAGTTCACGCTGGTGGTTATACAGTACTGTATGTGTTATTTTGTATTTCAGTACAAAAAGAAAAATATATTCTCAGTTCACATCGGCAGTTATTTGTGTTGAAAGCGTTTAGTGGTCTATTTCAGAAAAAATAAGAAAATGACATTCTCAGTTCACGTTGGCGGTTATATGCGTTGAAAGCATTTAGTGGCCTATTTGAGTACAAAAATAAAAATAAATTCTCAGTTCACGTTGGCGGTTATATGTGTTTAAAGCTTTTATTGGCCTATTTCAGTGCAAAAAGAAAAATATATTCTCAGTTCACGTTGGCGGTTATATGTGTTGAAAGCATATATTGGAGCACTCTATCTGCATATAAAGCTATTGTAATGTTCTGCCGTGCCAACCATTTTCTCCACTCTTAGGAAACTTTTGAAAAATGTAGCAAAAGTGACCCACGCCTGTATTGCACGCGCAATACGCGCATATTACATTGCTGATTTTCGCAATCAAAAAAATAATGGCGAATTCTCGAATTTGAGAATCGATGATGAATATTCTCCCAAATATTTGCGAAATATCGCAAATTCGAATATTGCCCCTGCTGCTCATCACTAGTCAGCAGGGTGGCAGCAGTGGGAGGTCGGGAGCCAAACATGATCGGGAAGTAGTGGTAAAGGTGTTCAGGGAAGCAGCGGCGGTAGCAGTCAGTCAGTGCGGACTGTTAGGGGGAAAATTACCTACTCGGAGGTGTGGCAGTTTTTCGTTAAGCCGCCGGAGGTGGTTAACATGGCCATATGTAGAATATGTGGGCAGAAGGTGAAGCGTGGCCAGGGTGCCAATGTTGGAACCACAACCCTGCGTCAAGATATGCAGCGTCACCATATGTGTTATCTAGAGTTGAGCGGACACCTGGATGTTCGGGTTCGGCACGTTCGGCCGAACTTGAAAAAAAAATTTCGGTTCGGGACCCGAACTTGACCCGAACTTGAGCCCGAACCCGAATCCCATTGAAGTCAATGGGGACCCGAGCTTTTGGGCACTAAAATGGCTCTAAAATAGTCCTTGAATAGGCTAGAGGGATGTAAAAGGCAGTAAAATGTGCTTAAGAGCATGGCAACTTCTGTGCAAACAAATGTGGATAGGGAAATAACTTAAAATGAAATAAAATAACTAGAAATTACAAATTATTAACCTGCAACTCAGAGAAGGAGGTGGATATGGAGGCGGTGAATGTGGTGTTGTAGGTGGAGGCAGCAATGTAGGAGGAGGAGGTAGCCAACAATGTTTTTTTATTTTTTTTATTGGGGTAGGTAGCCCCCAAAATATTGGGACAAATAAAAAAATATAAAACAAAGAATCATTGCACTTGACTTGAGTACAAGAATATATGTTTGATGGTGGTATAAATGTCTATTCTGCACAAGGTACAGACAAGTCTTGTGGGATCCAAGCCTGGTTCATTTTAATGAACGTGAGCTTGTCCACGTTGCCTGTGAACAGGTGGCTGCGCCTGTCTGTAATGACGCCTCCTGCCGTGCTAAATACACGTTCAGAGAGTACACTGGCTGCAGGGCAGGCCAGGAACTCCAAGGCATACAGGGCAAGCTCTTGCCACGTGGACAATTTGGAGGCCCAGAAGTTGAATGGGGCAGAACCATCAGTCAGTACGTGTAGGCGTGTGCACAGGTACTGTTCCACCATGTTGTTCAAATGTTGCCTCCTGCTAACACGCTCCATATCAGCAGTTGGGGCCGGTTGTTGCGGCGAGGTGACAAAGCTTTTCCACATGTCGGCCATGCTAACCCTGCCTTCTGAGGTGCTGGCGCTGACACAGCTGCGTTTGCGACCTCTTCCTCCTCCCCTGCCTTCGCCTTGTGCTTCCACTTGTCCCCCGGCATCAGTCGGGAATGCTCTCAGGATCAGGAGCGCGTCAACCAGCATGCGCCTGTAGTCGGGCATCTTCCGATCACGCTCCAGTGACGGAATTAAGGACGGCACATTGCCTTTGTAACGAGGATCCAGCAGGGTGGCCACCCAGTAGTCAGCACACGGTAAAATGTGGGCAACTCTGCTGTCGTTGAGCAGGCACTGCAGCATGTAGTCGCTCATGTGTGCCAGGCTGCCCAGAGAAAAGGACAAGCTGTCCTCTGTGAAAGGCGTATAGTCTGCGTCCTCCTTATCCCCCCAGCCACGCACCAGTAATGGGCCCAAGCTGCGTTGGATGCCACCCCACTGTGAACATGCTTCATCCTCATCCTCCTCCTCCTCCTCATCCTCCTCCTCCTTGTCCGCCAGTAGTGGGCCCTGGCTGGCCAAATTTGTACCTGGCCTCTGCTGTTGCAAAAATCCTCTTTCTGAGCCACTTCTAAAAGACTGGCCTGAAGGTGTTAGAGATGACCCCTCTTCCTCCTCCTCGTCCTGGGCCACATCCTCTTCCATCATCGCCCTAAGTGTTTTCTCAAGGAGACATAGAAGTGGTATTGTAACGCTGATAATGGCGTCATCGCCACTGGCCATGTTGGTGGAGTACTCGAAACAGCGCAACAAGGCACACAGGTCTCGCATGGAGGCCCAGTCATTGGTGGTGAAGTGGTGCTGTTCCGCAGTGCCACTGACCCGTGCGTGCTGCAGCTGAAACTCCACTATGGCCTGCTGCTGCTCGCACAGTCTCTCCAGCATGTGCAAGGTGGAGTTCCACCTGGTGGGCACGTCGCATATGAGGCGGTGAGCGAGAAGGCCAAAGTTACGCTGTAGAGCAGACAGCCGAGCGGCGGCAGGATGTGAAAGCCGGAACCGCGCACAGACGGCCCGCACTTTACGCAGCAGCTCTGACATGTCGGGGTAGTTGTGAATGAATTTCTGCACCACCAAATTCAGCACATGCGCCAGGCAAGGGATGTGGGTCAAACCGGCTAGTCCCAGAGCTGCAACGAGATTTCGCTCATTATCGCACACCACCATGCCGGGTTTGAGGCTCACTGGCAGCAACCACTCATCGGTCTGTTGTTCTATACCCCACCACAACTCCTGCGCGGTGTGTGGCCTGTCCCCCAAACACATCAGTTTCAGAACGGCCTGCTGACGTTTACCCCTGGCTGTGCTGAAGTTGGTGGTGAAGGTCTGTCGCTGACCGGATGAGGAGGTGGTAGAAGAGGAGGAGGAAGCCAAGTAGGAAGAGGAGGCAACAGGAGGCAAAGAATGATGCCCTGCGATCCTTGGCGGCAGAAGGACGTGCGCCAAACAGCTCTCCGCCTGGGACCCAGCCGCTACTACATTTACCCAGTGTGCAGTTAGGGAGATATAGCGTCCCTGGCCGTGCTTACTGGTCCACGTATCTGTGGTTAGGTGGACCTTGCCACAGATGGCGTTCCGCAGTGCACACTTGATTTCATCCGATACTTGGCTGTGCAGGGAGGGCACGGCTCTCCTGGAGAAGTAGTGGCGGCTGGGAACGACGTACTGTGGGACAGCAAGCGACATGAGCTGTTTGAAGTTGTCCATCTCCACCAGCCTGAATGACAGCATTTCAAAGGCCAGCAGTTTAGAAATGCTGGCATTCAGGGCCAGGGATCGAGGGTGGCTAGGTGGGAATTTACGCTTTCTCTCAAAGGTTTGTGAGATGGAGAGCTGAACGCTTCTGTGTGACATGGTGGAGATGCTTGGTGACGGAGGTGGTGTTGTTGGTGGCACATCCTCTGTTTTGCTGGGCGGCAGGTGCCAACGTTCCTCCAGAGGTGGAGGAAGAGGCCGACGCAGCAGCAGAAGAGGGAGCAGGAGGAACCTGAGCCCTTTCTTGGTTTTGAAGGTGCTTACTCCACTGCAGCCCGTGTCTCGCATGTAGATGCCTGGTCATGCAGGTTGTGCTAAGGTTCAGAACGTTAATGCCTCGCTTCAGGCTCTGATGGCACAGTGTGCAAACCACTTGGGTCTTGTCGTCAGCACATTGTGCGAAGAAATGCCATGCCAGGGAACTCCTTGAAGCTGCCTTTGGTGTGCTCGTTCCCTGGTGACGGTGGCCAGTAGCAGGCGAACTGTTTTGGCGACGGCTGCTCTGCTTTTGCACCCTGCTCCCACTTTTGCTACACTGTTGGCTCGGTCTCACCACTGCTTCTTCCTCCGAACTGTGAAAGTCAGTGGCACGACCTTCATTCCATGTGGGGTCTAGGACCTCATCGTCCCTTGCATCGTCTTTCACCCAGTCTTCCTCCCTGACCTCCTTTTCGGTCTGCACACTGCAGAAAGAGGCAGCTGTTGGCACCTGTGTTTCGTCATCATCAGAGACGTGCTGAGGTGGTATTCCCATGTCCTCATCAGGAAACATAAGTGGTTGTGCGTCACTGCATTCTATGTCTTCCACCCCTGGGGAAGGGCTAAGTGGATGCCCTTGGGAAACCCTGCCAGCAGAGTCTTCAAACAGCATAAGAAACTGCTGCATGACTTGAGGCTCAGAAAGGTTCCCCGATATGCACAGGGGTGATGTGACAGACTGATGGGCATGGGTTTCAGGCGCCACCTGTGCGCTTTCTGCAGAAGACTGGGTGGGAGATAATGTGAACATGCTGGATCCACTGTCGGACACCCAATTGACTAGCGCCTGTACTTGCTCAGTCCTTACCATCCTTAGAACGGCATTAGGCCCGACCAAATATCGCTGTAGATTCTGGCGGCTACTGGTACCTGAGGTAGTAGGTTCAGTAGGATGTGTAGCTGTGGCAGAACGGCCACGTCCTCTCCCTGCACTAGAGGCTCCACCAACACCACCACCACGACCATGACCGCGTCTCTTATTAGATGTTTGACTCATAGTTAGCGTTCACAAAGCAAAGTAAAAAGTGGTTACGTCTGTTAAAAATAATTAACCGCCAATAAAAACCCTGATGTAGGGTATTGCACAATTTATTTATTTTTTAACTCTATATGACAGCAGTATTTGTGGCCTAAACTTCACAGTAACTTATGCATGTCTAATCCCAGATGTGCAGTATATCAGAGGGTTTTTTCACCCCAGTAACCAAAAAGCCGTATTTCTGGCCTAAATGTTTTTAGCCTCTGCTGGATGTCGAGTCTCACAAGCCAAACTACAACTGTGTCTCCCCAAAGTTGTCTTCCTAGGTCATTGCATCTCTCAAGGTCACAAGCACCTAACTGAGGCGAGGAAGAAGGCTATCTCTGACATCCAACTCCCGGACACTCCTCATCAGCTGCAAACCTTTCTGGGACTCATCTCCTACTGCAGGCCTTGGATATCTGATGCTTCTGTCCTCATGCAGCCCTTATATGACTGTATACCTCGTAATGCTGCTACTCCTTTCCAGATGACAATGGAGGCCGGAGAAGCTTTTCAGTCATTGAAGGCCGCCATTGCATCTGCCTCTGCTCTTGGCATCCCCAACTACAACCTTCCTTTCCGGCTGTATGTCATGGAACGCCAAGGTCACGCCACTGGAGTCCTCACTCAAACTCATGGTGGCCGCAATCGACCCTTGGGTTACTATTCTAAGCGTCTTGACCCGGTAGCCAGAGCTGCCACTTCCTGTGTCAGAGCTATCCATGCTGCCAGCTCTCTTCTAAACGTCACATCTGACGTTGTGCTGGGTCATCCCCTCACTATTCTGGCTCCCCATGACATTTCTGCCATCCTCCAGCAGACTCAACCTAAACACCTCACTGCACAGCGCCACCTCCGGCTTCAGTGTAGTTTGCTTCTGCCAGATAATGTCACTATTCAGAGGTGCCACATCCTCAATCCTGCTGCACTCCTTCCTCTTCCAAGGGGGGAGTATAATGGAGATTCTGAAGATTTTATTGATCTACATGCTGAAGAGGATCTTCAGGAAGAAGAACTATGGGCCTCAACCGACTCTCTTTACAAGGAACAAGAACATGATTGCATCACAATGATGGAAGAATGCTGCAGCAGTAGCAGCCCTAATGGCAGCAGTACTCCTGCCCAACCAAGTGGCAGTGATCAAAGTAAAGGCCCATACTCGAGCTGACACCCCTGAGGCCAGAGGAAACGCCCTAGCTGACCAAGCGGCCAAGGAAGCAGCAGTGAAAGAGGAAAGAGTCCAGTCAGACCAGATTATGATAACAGAGGAAGACCTGGAACAAGAAGAAATCACATGGGACCTACTGAAACAAATGCAGGAACAGGCCACTCCCAGGGAAAAGGAAATCTGGCTGAAAGAATCAGCCCTCGAAGAAGAATCTGGACTCTGGACACAAGGAAAGAGAGTCTGCCTACCCAGTCTCTTTATCCCCTAATAGCCTCAGTGGCCCATGGGCCCACCCACCAATCCAAAACCATCATAAAGAACTAATTGACAAAATATGGGTGGCCCCAGGGATAACCCCTGTCCTGGTGAGACATACTCAAGCGTGTCTCATCTGTGCAGAGTGTAACCCCGGCAGAACCGAGCCCACTCCCAGAAAATGTCTCCCGAAAGCCTTGTATCCCTTTCAGAGGATACAAATCGATCATATCCAGATGCCAATGTGCCAAGGGTTTCAATATGTGCTAGTAGTGATAGACTTGTTCTCTGGGTGGCCAGAAGCCTACCCCGTCCAAAACCAGACAGCAACCACTACTGCAAAAAAACTGATGCAGGAGCTTGTCTGTAGGTTCGGAGTACCTGAGGTGATTGAGAGTGATCAGGGCCCAGCATTCACTGCTAGTCTAACCCAAGAGGTCTGGAAGATGGTAGGGTCACACCTGGCGTATCATACCCCATACAGGCCCCAAAGCAGCGGCAAAGTCGAAATATTGAACGGGGTGTTAAAATCTAAAATGCTGAAGATGACCAGGGAGACAGGGCTTAATTGGGTTCAGTGTTTGCCTATAACCCTCTTTTCAGTTAGGCATACACCAAGGCCCCCACACAAACTAACCCCATATGAGATCTTATTTGGAACAGGGCCAAGAATGGGACAGTATTTCCCACAACAGTTACAAATGCATTATGAATCTGTTGCAAAATATGTGATAGCCTTGAGCAAGCAATTGTCTAATATACATGCACAAGTTTTCTCTTCCATTCCAGATCCTAACTCCCTGGAGGGAAGCCACACTCTCAAACCTGGAGAGTGGGTGGTGGTCAAGAAACACGTCAGAAGCACCCTCGAACCACGATACGAGGGACCTTACCAGGTGTTGCTGACCACCCCAACCTCTGTGAAACTCGAAGGGAGACCCACCTGGATCCACCCTCACATTGTAAAAGAGTGAAGGCTGTCCCACCGTCCCAGGAACCATAAGCCATGAGGATTCACATACTGATCATGACTTTGACAGTGGGCATATCTGCAGTATTCACGCCACTGGGTGATGAATGGGACAATTCACTGATACGGCACCATCAAATTTTAGTCCAGGGGTTGAAGGAGACTGAAACTCTGAGAGATTGTTGGATCTGTACCCACAGTCCCGTGAGTTCAACCAGTATGCCTTATTTTGCAATACCCCTGGACCTTTCTGAACTGATTGACCTGTCTAATTCTACCATCTTTCTCACTAGTATACACCAAGTTAAATCCAGTACAAACAAGGACAGGGAAGTAGCCTTACCTGTTGCAGGGTGGGCAGATGCCCCATGGCTCATGATAAACAGATCAGGAAACTCGGTAGATCATAGCTCTACTCCTTGGCAAGAGGGACACTGGGCTAATGTCACATGTTTTCCTAGCTGGACACACTGTTATTGTCTTCAAGTACAAACCAAAGGTATGACATTTAGTCCACACATACACTCAGGTTGCAATGATTCAAAAACGGACAGCCACGTGCAGTGTATTGGTGTAGATGCTGTGAACGGAAAGGACCTACCCTGTAACAACCATACTGTACAGGATCTCCGGACAGGTATATTAGCTCACGACACCGCAAGTCAGTCAAAAGGATATGAGTTGGCGAAAGGGACACAATTAGCCAAACTGATTACCCGATTATTCAATGGCACAGCAGTAGCAGTTCCAGACGACATATACTTAGTTTGTGGACACAAAGCATACAAATGGTTATCCGAGAATGTCACAGGACTGTGCACCATCGCCAGGCTTACTCCTGCTACCTTTATAGTACCACACTCTGAAATTGACATAAATGCAGTACCTAAACACACCTTGTATCGTAGGGCCAAAGATAACACACCCAGACCAAATGGCAAGCCACATGTAGTAGAGATGAGCATTACCAACAAAATTGTTAGTTCCATCTTCATATATCCCATGATAATGCAGATGTGGGATCATCTGGTAGTAGCAACAGACTACCTGGATGACCAAATATGGGAGGTGATGAGACTTATGAATACCTCAAACATTGTGCAAAACCAGTTAATAATCGTCACCAACCAACACACATTAGTTCTAGATTATGTTACAGCTAAAGATGGAGGTATGTGCCAGATTGTGGGACCCTCTTGTTGCCATTACATAGACCCGCAGGGTAATTTGCAAGTTAAGGTGGATATAGAGAAGATGGCGGATTTAAGAGATAAATGGCTGGATGCACATAAAGCTGATAAAGATACATGGTGGTCTGATACCTTCTCTTCCCTTAACCCCAATAACTGGTTCAAAGGTATTGGGGGTTGGTTCATGGGAATTGTCCAAGTAATATTGCAGGTAGCCCTAATAATATTGGTGATATATGTAGTGATTAAGCTCGTTCTTATTTGTGTGACCCGCTTTTCAAAAAGAATGAAGAAAACTGATGAACGACCTATTATGCTCCTCTACGATGAGGAAGGACAGAAGGAAACATCGTTCAACACAGCTCCCCCTCCTCACAATGATGCCTGGCTGAGATAGGGTGAGATGAATCCCAGGGTATTACCACAAGTCCGAGCAACCGGGAGCCTACCTATAAGGGGTAGGTTGTCGCCACTGCGGGTGAAGAGGATACGAATGGTATGCCCAGGGGATTCGCTAGGCGAAGGGAAAGTCTACAATCAAGTTTCCAAGGGGGGACTGTTATGGACTATTGATACAAAATGGATACTTGCTTGTTGAGGACTATGTTTAGCTAAGATGGCGGCCAGGCATTCAGCCAACACCTATAAACTAGAATCTTACTTTGTGTTTTATCATGTGTTTCTTTGTGGTTTCCGTTCAGCTCAAGCAAGCAGTTACAAAGAAAGAAGAAGTAACGGTTTCACCCACGAGCAAGGGGGGAGGGGGGAGGAATTTCCTCTGAGCCGTCAAGGTTACAGAAAAGTATAGAGTTCGTAGCCAATAGAAAATATATACTCTATCTTTCACCCCCCCCTCCCACTTCTTCATGTTGTAAAACCTATGTATTGTCTGCTGTTTACAGAAAATAAACCAGAGATCCTGTTATAACTCCGAGCAGTGGGTTGTCTCAGATTTGATCTCTCCGTGCACGTACATTAATTAATTTGGAGCAGTACATCAACCGAACTGGCAGCTTGGCCAGAACCAGAACACCACTCTGTGGTATCCTCCTGATGCTGCTGTTGCTACTGCCATCTCCACACTATGTCACCTTGCCACTCTGTGGTATCCTCCTGATGCTGCTGCTGTCACCATCTACAGACTCGGTAATTGTGCCACTCTGTGGCCTCCTCCTGATGCTGCTGCTGTTGCCACCTCCACACTCTGTCATTGGGCCTCTCTGTGGTCTCCTCATGCTGCCGCTAACTCCAGGCTGTCTCATTGTGCCACTCGGTGGCCTCCTCCTGATGCTGATGCTGTCGCCACCTCCAGACTCTGTCATTGGACCACTCTGTGGTCTCCTCATACTGCTGCCAACTCCAGAGTCTGTCATTGCGCCACTCGGTGGCCTCCTCATACAGCTGCCACCTCCAGACTTGGCCTCCTCCTGATGCTGATGCTGCCACCACCTCTACACTTGTTCATTGGGCCACTCTGTGGCCTCCTCATGTTGTTGCCACCTCTGCAATTTCTCGCTGTCATGCTACTCTGGCCTTCTCATGCTGCTGCCACCTCCACAATCTTTCAGTGTCATGCTACTCTGTGGCCTCCTGATGCTGCCGCCACCTCCAGACTCCACTCTATGGTCTCCTCATGCTGTTTCCACCTCACTACTATGTCATAGGTCCACTCTGTGGACTTCTCAAACTGTTCCCACCCTCCACAATTCATGACTGGGCCACTATTTTGCCTTTTGGCCTGACTGACATCATCATTTATTTGATCTTTCTTCTGATCTGTCAGGAAAATGAGGAAAAATGAGATGCACAATAGATCCTGTCTGTGTAGCAGCTGTAAGGCCTGTATGGTCCTATCAGAATTGGCTTATGATTTGGTAGCCAAAAGCAGGGGTGGGTAGAAAACACAGAAGACAAGCAAATATTCCATTCACATGTCATCTCTGTTTTAGATCCACTCCTGTTTTTGTTTGGCATTAGCAATACTAATGGATATTGAGCAATTGATGACCGAGTGAAGGCGTATGCACCACAGACAATATTTGTTTTTTGTGGGTTATAGTTCTGACGGATCAGAGGAAGGGCAAATTAATCAGTGACGTCAACACAAACTTACTGCTGACGCCCTCTCCACTCTGTTCGGGGGGGCTCTACTTGTATAAGCATTTAATAGAACAGGTTCTGTAGACATCTATGTGGAATCAGCTGGCGATGGTGTAAAAGGAGTGCGCTTCTTCTTGGTGCTAACATCGACCTGTAAGGCTGAGTTCATACTTGAGTAATTTGGTCAGTTTTGGCCCCGTGACTGCCCTAATAAGTGAAGTGTGCAGTGATTATAAGAGAGACGCCTGTCATCTGCATGTCATACGGACTGACAGTATTATTTCACTACCAAAGCAGACTCCCTATGCGTGTTACTACAAGGCACAGTGTTCTACACCACTATAAAGGCTCCCAGCAGACAGGAAATAGTCATTTTTTATGTAATTCACCGCAAACATATTCGGATCGAACCAAGTTTTTCCCGAAAAATTCAGCAAACCAGCAAATCAAATTTTTTAAAAATTTGCTGATCTCTACTGATGACCTTTTCAGAGATGAGGTCATCAGTTAAAGAATTACAGAAAAACCCTTTAACTATTGCCCTTTTCCCCACTCTACCTACTGGACAGTACATGTCAAGTGCACAGGATGTGAACAGTAGTGTTGATCACGAATATTCTAATCGTGAATTTTTATCACGAATATTTGCACTTCAAGAATTCAAGAATATCTAGAATATAGTGCTATATCTTCGCAATTGCAAATATTCTAGTATTTTTTCATCAGTACCCATGATCCTTCATGCTTCTTGCTTGTGGGCCAATGAGAAGGCTGCAAAATCTTTGACTTTAATAGTAGTGTTGATCGCGAATTTTCGTATTGTGAATTTTTATCGCAAATTTTCCGATTGCCGGTTTTCGCAATCAAGAAAATAATGACAAGATCATGAATTATCGAATTCGCCCAAATATTCACAAAATATCTCAAATTCCAATATTGCCCCTGACGCACATCACTAGTGAACAGCTCAGTACTAAATGAGGTGCACAGCCTCCATGCTCTGCCGTACAGACTGTGTGTGCACATATAGTATCCATTGAAGAGTATGAAGGATCATGCCACAATTTTGTCAGTGGGAATTGTATGGTATGTGACAGGGAAAACCTGTGCATAAAATTGTAGGGATAGGGAGGCACAGAGGACGCCTCATGTATCTTTATAGAAGCCCAATTACAGCTCCATATAAAACAGAGCCATGTGAATGTGTAAGGCTTATATTTTGTGAACATCCTGTGGCTTGTATTATGTTGGGACTGATATTAGTAGTTACTATTTGCTGTACGTTCGTAGGGTGTGCAGATATGGTGACATGAGAACAATCTGTAGTGATATTTAGTGTTGAGCGCGAATATTCGATTAGAGAAATTTTAATTTCTCGAATATCAGCACTTCGCTAATTCGCAAATATTTTGAATATAGTGCTATAGATCCTCTAATTCGAATTTTCATTTATTTATTTTAAAAAGTTGTTCCCACTTCCCAAAAGCAGTTCTTCTTACATGTCCGGGGTGACTCTGTGCTCCTTGCCCGCTCCAGTCAGTGCATGTTGGTGCTTCTGCCGAGTGCTGACTTCCCGTGCGCATGGAGTGTCCCCATCACCATGGGAATGCCTCCATGCTAGAATGTACTGTCGGCTGTGAGAATCACAGTCATCTAGACTACGCTCAAAGTTAAAGTAAAATTACGCATTGAGCAGCCAACTTAATTTTGTGTATAGGCAACATTTCTAATGGTTGGCTTGCTAGAATTAATGAATATAGAGAATATAGCACTATATTTGTATTCGTTATATTCATTAATTCTAGCAAGCTAACCATTAGGAACATTGCCTATACACAGAACTAAGTTGGATGCGCAATGCGAGAAAACTTACAATATATAGCGCTATATTGTCTATATTCGTTAATTCTAGCAAGCCAATAGGAAAGGACAGCTCTAAATTGGATTCACAATGTGAGAATATTACTTTGCCTATTTTTTGCAATAAATAGAATAATGACGCAGTATTCTATTTATTGCAAAAAATAGGCAAAGTAATATTCTCGCATTGCGAATCCAACTTAAAGCTGTCCATAGGCAACTATTGGCTTGCTAGAATTAACAAATATAGACAATATAGCGCTATATTCGTTATCTTCGTTAATTCTAGCAAGCCAATAGGAAAGTTGCCTATGGACAGCTCTAAGTTGGATTCGCAATGCAAGAATATTACTTTGGCTATTTTTTGCAATAAATTGCGAATCCAACTTAGAGCTGTCCATAGACAACTTTCCTATTGGCTTGCTAGAATTAACGAATATAGATAATATAGCGCTATATTCGTTATATTCGTTAATTCTAGCAGGCCAACCATTAGGAATGTTGCCTATACACAGAACTAAGTTGGATGCGCAATGCGAGTAAACTTACTTAAATTATTCACAGGTATGAGACAAATGTGATTCAGAAATACAAGAGAAAAAATATCTATATAATGTAATATCTATCATTATAAAGTGCTATAGCTGCTGTATTACATAACTGTAGTATGCTCTGGTACATATGTGAAGCATTATGATATGACTTACAAGTGCAATCTGAAATAGATCATGCAGCATTTCCATCTAGCTGTAGGGTGGGCCCCCACCACTTGGATCATTGGCAGTCTGCGCTGTCTGGCATCTCTCTACTCCTACCCAGTGATCAAAGCTGCCAGAGTAGTGTCAGACCTGTCCAATCCACGCTAGGGCTGTGGCCTCGCATTCACCTATAGCCCTCTCTGCCTGTAGGGTGAACGCTCTCTGTCTCTTAAAAGGCCAGTATGCGCATCATAAACTGCCCTCACCTAATGCAAGCCTTGCCAGGTTATTTCATGAGTTTTTTCCTTTGAGAATGTACCTAAACAGAAGGTCCTCTATCTTTCTATTCCTTGCTAAGGTGCACTTTTATTCTGTTCTGATTTCTTGTGGTTGACCTCTGCTTGTTTGCCAGATTAGACCCTCAACTGCCTGACTTAACTTCTGCCTGAATCCCCATATTGACCCATTGCTGCAGCCTGATCTGACTTTTTGACTGTTAACCAGATTGAGCATACTCTGCCTGTCCTGATCTTGGCTTGTCCACTGACAATGATTTTGTATGCCCCCTTGGTGCTATGCACAAGTGTCTCATGACTCGCCTTGTTCAGCTATCACCAAATAGAAACTACTCTAAGACACAGCAGCCTAGTGGTTCCCCTGCATTGTGGATCCCTGTCCATTGGTTTAAGGGTGAAAATCAGGGAACCACTATTAGAAGTAACCCCAAGCCAAATCTGTTCAATAATACTGTGGTTCCATATCTGTTTTGTGTCACCACCCCACTCCAACATTGATGACTTAGCGTACAGTTTGTGCGTTTTTTTTTATTACCCAGAAGCACTGAACTTACACACACTTGAAACAACTAAAATGGTAAAGCTGTGTTTAAGTTTAATGAAAGCAAAATCAGTATGTTTCCGAAGAAAAGTTACCAAAGTAACTTAAATCTAGTGGGTGTAATAAGGCACAGTTCAAGTCTCAGAGAGGCTTCTACCAGCTGTCTTCTTAGTCTTGTGTTTCTCTATGCTGGAAATGATGTTTCCTTTGCTGCTTGACTCCTTATCCTGCACCAGGTGTTGACATTGCGGTACTGAAGTAGAGGAGTGTATGAGTAGGTTTGAAATTGAAATTACATTTCCAGACGGGCGCTTTGCTGCTTTGTGCCAGAAATCACACTGCGATTTCCTTCTCTGGTATCTCTGGTATCTTTGTTGTAGAAGAGAACATGCACTCTTCTTTACTCTGTGCATGCATGGACCTAGCTACTGTATGCTTGTTCGGCAGTTGCACATAGCACACAGCACCAACCCGATATGGGTCATCACTGGTGATGTGCTGTCGAGAGGGCATGGGTTAGGAGCCTGAAGAACATTTGACTGGTTCATTTGACATTATCGCTACCAGATGAGATGACTATAGGTAAAAATTATGAAATTACTAGCTGGAATTATCCAGGTTTCACCTATAAAAAATGTTCCAGATATCATGCCTTCAATTGTAAATTCGAGTCAGATGGCTTGCATTTTTCCACACTAGTGCTGCAATCCGAAAAATCTATGTCTGCTCTAAGAGCTCTTCAGTACCATCCCAATATTGACATCTCCAAGAGATATCAAATCCCAAAATAAAAGGCACTCAAAGTCAAAATCGGGACCAAAATGACTTGTGAGAGGGGCATGTAATACTTCAGCTTTTCAAGCACATGCTGCTTCATGCAGTCCCTTCACATCCTGATAATACAATCTCAGGGAGTCTTGATCTTGTAGGACAAATGTGGTATGTAGTAAAATGGAGGTCTGCGACATTCATACCTCCATAAAAATTGATCCCAAGATTTTACATTCTTGGCACCAATAATCCAATCTATTTCTTCTCCTTCCCATTCTTGCAGGTCACAGGCTATATTTTATCTTCCAACAGCTTTTAGTTCAGCCAGCATCGCCTTATAAAACTGGCCATTGTTATTGATGCATAGCATCTTGGAGCTCATTATTCTGATGTAGGATAAGCATTGCTCCCAAAAGGCCAACTTTGAGCCGTCAACCAGGAATGGCTTTAGTGGGTACCCCAGCTCATTGCCGATGTAGCTGTGGGAGATGTAGTAGCAGGTGAAGAGTGACATTTTAAACTGTTCCATGCTGTCCATCTCTGGGGAGATGAGGTCCCGGCATAGCATGTAGAGGAAGACCACGCTGCCTGAGCTCAGGAAACTTACACGTTGGTAGCCAGCAATAAGGAGATAGATGTCAATGTTTTTTAGCCATTTTATAGGCCGTGTAGCAGAAAGATTGAGCTTAGGACATCTCTGATGTAAAAAGAGCCCGAGACACCTTAGGAGCTCATTGGGTGTGGAGTACGGCACATGACGTCTCTGAAATGATGATTGTGGAGGGTCAATATGACACCGCTTGGCTGGTAATTCAGGGCAGGGGTGGTGTCTCTTCCTAGTCTTCTTAGGTTCAGTGTCTGCCATTGTTATATAGTCACTTACACTCCCTTAAAAGAAAAAATCCAGTTTACACATTACAACACTTACAAGCTGATACATTAGAGACAATGAGATGCCAGGTAAGGGTTCAATGCACTTGAACATGTGCCTGCCATGCCTGAATTGTGGCTCGCAAACAGCGGGTCTGCAATATACGGGCACCAACCATGTGCACACTGTTTCACAGATGTGGACCTATTCAATTGAATGGGTTTGCAATTCGGAAGATACGGTGCGGAGGCAAAGAACGGAAGGCCTTGGAAGCACTACGTAGTGCTTTCCTGGCATCTTGGTCTGTGCCCCCGCACCGTAAAAAAAATTGAACATGCTCTATTTTTTTGCAGTGCAGACGGATCAGCGAGCCATTCAAGTTAAATGGGTCTGCAGCCATCAACACTGGCCACACAGATGGTGCATGTGATTTGGGGACCACAAATTGCAGTCCCCAATGCACGGAACGGCTGGCCGGTTTGTGTGCATGAGCCCTAATGTTCAAGTCATATGACACACACAGCACTATTCGTCCCATCAAAATTACGGAGATCACAATACAACTAGATAGACCTTCCAAGTTAGTCAGGTCTAGGCACCAGTAGTATCCATCATGTGAAGGTTCCGTCTATGAGGCATAGTTTCTAGTATAAATTAATGGAATATTTCCATCTGGTCATTCCTGCATTTCCACAGGATATGCTCTAAATGTAAAAGAGATGATGGACCCACTAGAAGCATCAGCATCAATTTTAACAACAGGGCCCCATCTTGCAGCCACAGTGCATGGGGACATAGCTATGCATGAGCGACTATCTCCACTTGGTTCTATGAGAGCTCTGAAGTGCGTTTGGCTAATTTTGGAAGTGCATTGCAGTTGAAGTCTAGCTAGGATCGCATCAACATTAACAGGAACTTACGGTTTTGTGAGGCGGCACTAAAACGCCATTATTTAACATGTTTAAAATTTAAATTGCATTTCCAATTATCACATTGCCAAACCACAGCAAATTACAGTAAAACTTCACCTCAACCGCTATGTGTGAATACACGCTGATTGTTTACTCCAAGGGGTCTGTCCTGGTCATGTGATAGGTACATATGAGTTTGAGCAATGTGTCCATCACATAAACAGGACAGATTTTTACCCACTGGCAATAGTAAAGTTCTATTGCATGACAGCATGCAGAGATCTTCAACAAATGCAATGAGTTGATGCAGAAAGTATATGGAAAAATTGTAAAAACTTTTTAATTTAGATAAGAAATATCTTTAATTTGCTGAAACTATAACCCTACGTCACTAGAGAAGTGTAATTCAGCTAATTCTAGAAGTGCTTATACAATAATCGAGAATGGTCTGGTTGTCATAGTAACACCACCTTGTTACCTGGTTTTTAAATTGTGAATGTTCAGTGGTTTACTACAGTTGCTAGGTTTAGTGTAGGTAATTTTTACTTTCATGTAACAAGTTAGCTGCCAACAGTCCTGGGAAAGGGAATTGGCAGGGCACAAATGGTGGGGTTTGTGAAAATTTACTCCAAAGTAAGACATTTCTGGTAGATTTCTGGGTATTTTGATGGCCCAGATTATGTTGGTGACTATGTAACTATTATAGAATTCAACGGCCACATCAACTAACACATTAACAACCTAATAGACTGAAAATATTGGGCCAAAATAGTAGAGTTTTAAGACCTCAGAGACTGTGGCTATAGGTCATATAATATTTGCCTACAGTCCCTGATTGTGCAAGAGTCATCCAAAACAGGGAAAAGCGGCAAGCTCTCCAAACAGACTGATCTTAGCCACCACTAGGGGGAGCTGATTGTTCCCATTCCGGTTAATAGGAGCTGTAATAAGTCAGAAACTGCCTTAAATTATATTGCAAATCTACACTAGTTCATAGCTTTGCTTAATGGTGCTGCTAGAAATATGCACCAGATTTATTAAGGGCCTCTTGATAAATTTGGCGCATCTGACTACAAAGCATTTCATATTAAAACTGGTGGATGAAACCCAATTAGTGACTTGTATATCTACTTCTATATTCAGGTATATTGCATGTATTATACTTTACCAGATCCAATACAGAGATCCCTTTAGTCTCAGCAAGCAGAAGAATTTTGGTAAATTTCTTTCATGTAATATCGTAGGAATCACACGCTAGGTAAATATTCACTTCACCTAGAAAGTATAAAGTGTGAGGAGAAGCTGCATGTAACTCGAGTGTTCTAGCTGTCAGTGTTCTAGAACTTGATGCATAACAACAGTTTGGTTACTATGGTGACATCACCGCTCGTTATTGCAACTTTATTTCTTAAAGAGATACTATACGATACTATACTATCATTATTAAAGTGGTTCTCTGTGAAAGATAAAAATGAAAATACTGAAAAAAAAAACATGTTAATATAAATGAACTCTTAAATGCCTTTAACCTCTTCTACCTCAGGACAGTTTTCACCTTCCAGACCAGGCCGTTTTTTGCAAATCTGACAAGTTACTTTATGTGATAATTTTGGAACACTTTTCTTATCTAAGCCATTCATAGATTGTTTTCTCATGACACATTGCACTTTATGAAAATGGTAAATTTGAGTTTATATATTTCACCTTTATTTATAAAAAAAAATCCAAATTTACCCGAATTTTGCAATTTTCAGACAGATAGTGATACCTCATGAAATAGTTATTACTTTACATTTCCCATTTGTCTACTGTCTGGTGGCATCATTTTGTAAATGTAATTTTATTTATTTTTTGGATGTTAAATGGAGTACAATTTTAGATGCAATTTTTAAAATGTTTAAGAAAATTTCCAAAATCCACTTTAAAGGACCAATTCAGTTATGAAGTCACTTTGTGGGGCTTACATAATAGAACCCACCCATAAATGACCCCATTTTAGAAACAACCACCCTCAAATTATTTAAATATGATTTTACAAACTTTGATAACCCTTTGGGTGTTCCACAAGAATTAAAATTTCACTTCTTTTTGCAGATTTTCCATTTTAAACCTTTTTTTCCTGTAAGGCAGCAAGGGTTAACAGCAAATCAAAACTTAATATCTATTACCCTGATTCTGCAGTTTACAGAAACACCCCATATGTGGTAGTAAACTGATGTAAGGGCATACAGCAGTGCACAGAACGAAAGGAGCAATTTATGGATTTTGGAGGGCAGATTTCATTGGGATAATTTTAAGTTGGCATGTCGCATTTAAAGACCCCCTGATGCACCCCTACAGTAGAAGCTTCCAAAAAGTGACCCTATTTTGGAAAGTATGGGATAAGGTGACAGTCTTATTGGTACTATTTTGGGGTGCATATGAATTTAATCACTCAATATTACGCTTTTTGTGAGGCAAGGTAATTAAAAACGTGCTTGTTCTGGCACTGTTTTTATTTTATTTTTTTATAGCGTTCACCTAACAGGATACATCATGTGTTATTTTTAAAGAGCAGGTTGTTACTAGTGTTGTTCGAGCACCAAAGTGCTTGTGTGCCCTGGCTGAACACATCGGTATGCTCGAGTGCTCTACCGACCACCTGAGCATAATGGAATTCAGTGGGAGAAACCCAGGCACCCCCTGCTCGGAAGAGAAGAAGATGTCTGGTTCACAAAATTTTTTTAGAAATTGATGGAAGCCCCATCAAAATGGTTTGGAAACAGCATTAAGAGGTTGGCTGGATGCGTTTTGGACTTCTATTATCTATGACATACAATAGACAACCACACAAAGGCTATATGCCAAAAGCCAGGTATGTGGAAGTCAAAAATCTATCCATGAGACAGATAACAGTCAGCATACCTTACAATGGTAAACTTGTGCACTATGAGACATTCCAAACTAGCTCTCATCTGACTGAGAGCCAGTATGCCTCAAAGTCACATCTGTTGGATGGCTTGGGTGGACCTGCGCACCTAGATCAATATCATTAGGGTGATAAAATGTTTTCTGATTGTCCTAAAATAATATTCAATAACCTTTCTATACAGTTTTGTCATATAAAAACTCATTTGCTTAAACATGGGCTTATGGGAAAGATATTTGAATGAGCAAAATCTGCCTTGTTTTTTACAGTGGGATGCAAAAGTTTGGGCAACCTTGTTAATCGTCATGATTTTCCTGTATAAATCGTTGGTTGTTACGATAAAAAATGTCAGTTAAATATATCATATAGGAGACACACACAGTGATATCTGAGAAGTGAAATGAAGTTTATTGGATTTACAGAAAGTGTGCTATAATTGTTTAAACAAAATTAGGCAGGTGCATAAATTTGGGCACCACAAAAAAGAAATGAAATCAATATTTAGTAGATTCTCCTTTTGCAGAAATTACAGCCTCTAAACGCTTCCTGTAGGTTCCAATGAGAGTCTGGATTCTGGTTGAAGGTATTTTGGACCATTCCTCTTTACAAAACATCTTTAGTTCATTCAGGTTTGATGGCTTCCGAGCATGGACAGCTCTCTTTAAGTCACATCACAGATTTTCAATTATATTCAGGTCTGGGGACTGAGATGGCCATTCCAGAACGTTGTACTTGTTCCTCTGCATAAATGCCTTAGTGGATTTTGAGCAGTGTTTAGGGTCGTTGTCTTGTTGAAAGATCCAGCCCCGGCGCAGCTTCAGCTTTGTCACTGATTCCTGGACATTGGTCTCCAGAATCTGCTGATACTGAGTGGAATCCATGCGTCCCTCAACTTTGACAAGATTCCCAGTCCCTGCACTGGCCACACAGCCCCACAGCATGATGGAACCACCACCATATTTTACTGTAGGTAGCAGGTGTTTTTCTTGGAATGCTGGGTTATTTTTCCTTCATGCATAACGCCCCTTTTTATGGCCAAATAACTAAATTTTAGTTTCATCTGTCCACAGCACCTTATTCCAAAATGAAGCTGGCTTGTCCAAATGTGCTTTAGCCCACCTCAAGCGGCACTTTTTGTGCTGTGGGCGGAGAAAAGGCTTCCTCTGCATCACTCTCGCATACAGCATCTCCTTGTGTAAAGTGCGCCGAATGGTTGAACGATGCACAGTGACTCCATCTGCAGCAAGATGATGTTGTAGGTCTTTGGTGCTGGTCTGTGGGTTGACTCTGACTGTTCTCACCATTCGTGGCTTCTGTCTATCTAAGATTTTTCATGGTCTGCCACTTCGAGCCTTAACTTAAACTGAGCCTGTGGTCTTCCATTTCCTCAATATGTTCCTAACTGTGGAAACAGACAGCTGACATCTCTGAGACAGCTTTCTGCATCCTTCCCCTAAACCATGATGGTGAACAATCTTTGTCTTCAGGTCATTTGAGAGTTCTTTTGAGACCCCCATGTTGCTACTCTTCAAAGAAAATTAAAAGGGGAGGGGAACTTACAATTGACCCCCTTAAATACTCTTTCTCATAATTGGATTCACCTGTGTATGTAGGTCAGGGATCACTGAGCTTACCAAGCCAATTTGAGTTCCAATTATTAGTTCTAAAGGTTTTGGAATCAATAAAATGACAACAGTGCCCAAATTTATGCACCTGCCTAATTTTGTTTAAACAATTATAGCACACTTTCTGTAAATCCAATAAACTTCATTTCACTTCTCAAATATCACTGTGTGTGTCTCCTATATAATATATTTAACTGACATTTTTTATCGTAACAACCAACGATTTATACAGGAAAATCATGACGATTAACAAGGTTGCCCAAACTTTCGCATCCCACTGTAGCTGAAAAAACATTTGCATGGAAAATTTGCGATCTACAGTCGTGGCCAAAAGTTTTGAGAATTACATAAATATTGGAAATTGGAAAAGTTGCTGCTTAAGTTTTTATAATAGCAATTTGCATATACTCCAGAATGTTATGAAGAGTGATCAGATGAATTGCATAGTCCTTCTTTGCCATGAAAATGAACTTAATCCCAAAAAAACCTTTCCACTGCATTTCATTGCTGTCATTAAAGGACCTGCTGAGATCATTTCAGTAATCCTCTTGTTAACTCACGTGAGAATGTTAACGAGCACAAGCCTGGAGATCATTATGTCAGGCTGATTGGGTTAAAATGGCAGACTTGACATGTTAAAAGGAGGGTGATGCTTGAAATCATTGTTCTTCCATTGTTAACCATGGTGACCTGCAAAGAAACGCGTGCAGCCATCATTACGTTGCATAAAAATGGCTTTACAGGCAAGGATATTGTGGCTACTAAGATTGCACCTCAATCAACAATTTATAGGATCATCAAGAACTTCAAGGAAAGAGGTTCAATTCTTGTTAAGAAGGCTTCAGGACGTCCAAGAAAGTCCAGCAAGCGCCAGGATCGTCTCCTAAAGAGGATTCAGCTGCGGGATCGGAGTGCCACCAGTGCAAAGCTTGCTCAGGAATGGCAGCAGGCAGGTGTGAGCACATCTGCACTCACAGTGAGGCAAAGACTTTTGGAAGATGGCCTGGTGTCAAGAAGGCCAGCAAAGAAGCCACTTCTCTCCAAAAAAAAACATCAGGGACAGATTGATCTTCTGCAGAAAGTATGGTGAATGGACTGCTGAGGACTGGGGCAAAGTCATATTCTCTGATGAAGCCTCTTTCCGATTGTTTGGGGCATCTGGAAAAAGGCTTGTCCGGAAAAGAAAAGGTGAGCGCTACCATCAGTCCTGTGTCATGCCAACAGTAAAGCATCCTGAGACCATTCATGTGTGGGGTTGCTTCTCATCCAAGGGAGTGGGCTCACTCACAATTTTGCCCAAAAACACAGCCATGAATAAAGAATGGTACCAAAACACCCTCCAACAGCAACTTCTTCCAACAATCCAACAACAGTTTGGTGAAGAACAATGCATTTTCCAGCACGATGGAGCACCGTGCCATAAGGCAAAAGTGATAACTAAGTGGCTCAGGGACCAAAACGTTGACATTTTGGGTCCATGGCCTGGAAACTCCCCAGATCTTAATCCCATTGAGAACTTGTGGTCAATCCTCAAGAGGCGGGTGGACAAACAAAAACCCACTAATTCTGACAAACTCCAAGAAGTGATTATGAAAGAATGGGTTGCTATCAGTCAGGAATTGGCCCAGAAGTTGATTGAGAGCATGCCCAGTCGAATTGTAGAGGTCCTGAAAAAGAAGGGCCAACACTGCAAATACTGACTCTTTGCATAAATGTCATGTAATTGTTGATAAAAGCCTTTGAAACGTATGAAGTGCGTGTAATTATATTTCACTACATCACAGAAACAACTGAAACAAAGATCTAAAAGCAGTTTAGCAGCAAACTTTGTGAAATCTAATATTTGTGTCATTCTCAAAACTTTTGGCCACGACTGTACACTACTCATGAACAGTGCCATCTATTGGATTCATAGTCTTGTCATAAGACTATGAAACCAATAGATGGCACTGTTCAGGAGTCATGAACAGCGCCATCTATTGGTTTCATAGTCTTATGACAAGATTATTAGTTTTGTCATAAGACCATGAAACTGTCACAGATGATGTTGCAGAAAGCTGGAACTTATAAATAAACATCCGACTGGCTTGATCCCAAACTAAGGAGCATATGGGTGAGCCCTATAAAACCCCTAGAGCTCTCCCTGACTGCAATGCCCATGCAAAGGTCTCTATGGTAGATGATTGCATGCCCACGTACCTAATACTGTGTGACACCTGAAAACACTATACTAGTGAGGGGACACAACCACCGGCTCCCTGCACTTAATACAGACGGAGTCAGGGTCACCTAGAATCAAGCCAGAAAGGAAACACAAATAAAGGAAAAAGACTTATCTGAGGAAACAGCAGCAGCAGCCTCCATCAGTGAACACCTCATCCAGGAAGTAGTATAAACCGCAAAGTGAGGCAGTATGGGAGGGAATATAAAGGGAGACAATTAGTCTAAATAGGTGACACCTGGGAGAAGGAAAGGAGATGACAAAGTGAAACCAAAACAAAGAACGTCATGCAATACCTTCTCACAGAACTGGCGGTGACTTGTTGGGGCGCCCTGCTCAACAGAGACCACACACCATGTAGCACTCAGCCTATAATAGCCTGCGCTAACACTGAGGTATATATAGCATTGCTGCTATCATTCACACATCTAGCACTTTATCTGCGGTATATAAGCTTGCTAGGGTGTATCTGAGGACTATTGCCCTGCTTATAATGACACATAAACAGCATCATCTATTGGTTTTATAGTCTTATGACAAGACTATGAATCCAATAGATGGCGCTGTTCATGAGTAGCGTAAATCGCGAATATTCTAATCGCAAATTTTTAGCGCAAATTTTCCATGCAAAAGGCTGAGTGCTAATTGGTGTGTAGCACCCCCAACAAGATAAACAGCGCCATCTATTGGTTTCCTAGTCTTATGACAAGACTAATCGTCTTGTCATAAGATTCATAGGGCCAGATTTATCATTACACTTATATCTTACTCCACTTTTACATATGTCTAAAGTCACTTTAGGCTAAATCAGATTTATTAATGGTCCTTTATTACTGTGATAAATGTGGTTTGACGGTAGCAGTTTATCCTTCAGTAAGCGGTTTTACAAAAGTCGCGCGTCCTTAAGAAAAAGTCACATGTTCTATTAAAAAAATCACATAAGATAAGCATGGTCCTCACTGGAGTGAAATTGCGCAATAGTAAATCTGTCTAGAGATTCATTTACATAAGGAAACACTCCTACTTTCCGAAAACTGGCGAGCATAGCGCAGAGCCAATAAAAGTCGCAAATTTTTGCGCAGTTTTACTGATTGTGCAAAAATTTTAGACTTTTTCACTCCATTATTTTGACTTGAGCTAAAGATATATCTGGCCCATAGTCTAATAGTCTTGTCATAAGACTATGAAACCAATAGATGGCGCTGTTCATGATTTATGAACAGCACCATCTATTGGTTTTATAGTCTTATGACAAGACTATAAATTCAATAGATGGTGCTGTTCATGAGTAGTGTAGATTGCAAATTTTCCATGCAAATGGTTTTTCAGCTGAAAAACAAGGCAGATTCTGCTCATTTGCATGTCTTTCACATATGCCCATGTTTATGAAAATTAGTTTTTACATGACAAAACTGTATAGAAAGGTTATTGAATATTATGTTAGGACCATTAGAAAACTTTTTGTCACCCTAATGATATTGATCTAGGTGCGCAGGTCCACCCAAGCCATCCAACAGATGTGAACCAATTTTGAGGCTTACTGGCTCTTAGTCCGATGAGAGCTGGTTTGGAATGTCTCATAGTGCACAAGGCTGCAATTGTAAGGTATGCTGTTATCGGTCTCATGGATAAATTGTTGGCTTCCACATACCTGGCTTTTGGCATATAGCCTTTGTGTGGTTGTCTATTGTATGTCATAGATAATAGGAGTCCAAGACGCATCCAGCCATCCTCTTAATGCTGTTTCCAAACCATTTTGATGGGTTTTCCATAAATTTCTAACCTTTTTTTGTGATCCACACACCCTCTCTATTTCAGAGCAGGGGGTGCCTGGTTTGATGCTCGGGTTTCCCATTAACTTTAATTGTATTAAATTGTACTCGATCACCCGCAGTATTCGGCCCGAGCACTGCAATGTGCCGAGCATAGCAATGCTCGAGCTGAACAGCAGTTCGGCAGAGAATGCTCGCTCAACACTAGTTTTTACGGATGCAACCATACCAAATATACTGTATCTATTTTTATTTTTTTGTTTCAATTTTACATAATAAACCCGCAAAGCAGAGCATAGAGCCCTATGTAAAGTCTGCCGATCTCAGCACTGTGAAGTTGTATATTATGTGCAGAAGACAGCTGAGATAACTGCTCCGCTGTGTCTGTCTGCTTCAGAAAGGAGTTTACCTCATCCCGTACTGGCAGGCTGAAGGATAGGAATGAGGACCAGATAAGATGCTGTGGGGGAGGAGCGCCATTAGAAAACACTTCAGACTGCAAGAACAGGATGAGGTAAACTCCTTTTTAAAGCACATGGACACAGCGGAGCAGTTATCTCACCAGTCATTTGCACATAATAAACCGCCTTATAGCGCCCATACCGGCAGACTTTACTTAGGTCTCTGTGCTCTGCATTCTCACACAGGCCATGCTGCAGTGTCAGAAGGAGGACAGAGTTCATGCTCACAAATCTGAGAGCCGCAATTTTAACACCTTTACTGATTATCCCCTAGACTAAACAAGCAATTATAAATAATTTAAGTCAATTAAGTTTATTTATAATAACTAGTTTTTTTCATTTTTTTTTTTTATCTTTCCTGTAGAACCCCTTTAAGTAGAATCCTCTTTAAACCCTTCAGGATGTGACCTATATTAGTCATAGAGATGCTGCTTTTGTTTTCTATTATTGTCACATTTAATTTATTTTTCTGTCGGCATGGGGGACATGTAAAATATGGATAACTTGGGAACTTGGTGGTGAATGGAAAAAAATTAATTCACAATTTTTTTCACATTTGTAACTTTGCACCATTCAAAATGTCAATACTTTTACACGATAAAATTTATTTTTTAACAAATTACTTTGATTAATGTCACCATATTCTGAAAACCATAACAATTTCTTCCTTTTGTGGATCTTTGTGAGGGCTTGGCTTTTGCAATATCTGTTTTTTATTAGGGCTATAATGGGGTATATGTGACCTTTTGATCACTTTTTACTCCTATGGATATGATATGCATGTTTCTTATGGGAATACCTCTATGGGCAAAGCTGAGCCATTTTATGTCACAAATATGGCCTACATGGAAGAGTCATCAGAAAAAAACCTCTCCTGCATCCTCACCAGAAAATTAATCATCAGAAGTTTTCAAATCTAAAACATCTGTGGACCGATGAGGTTAAAATAGAACTCATTGGCCTCAAAGAGCAAAAGTAGAAAAAAGGTAGAAATAAGGGTACATCATTTTATGAAAAGAACACCTCTCCATCCATTAAGTATGGCGGTAAATAAATCATGCTTTGGGGTTTGTTACAGCCATTGGTAAGATGGAATATTTCATGTATAGAGGGAAAAGTAGATTCAATGAAATTCAAGCAAATTCAGGAAGTAAACATAACAACTGTAAGAAAGCTGAAGTTGAAAATAGGATGGCTTCTACAAATGTATAATGATTAGTGTTGAGAAAATCCAAAGCCACAAAGTGTACTTCAATACGAATTTGAGGATAAATTTGATTCGCCGCAAAGCCAAATTTACTCGTGCTTCGTGGTAGTAAATCGATTTTACCTGAAGAAGTGTAAAAAACAACAAAAAAAATAAAAATACTTACCTATCCATTTGGTCGCGACAGGCCGGCCACCGTCATTTTGCTTGAAGATCTTGCACGAAAGCCTGTGTGAGCGAATAGATGAAGGAAGTTAAATTTTTTATTTTAATTTTTAAAATTTTACGCACTGTGATTTATATCAGACGCCGCAATCATGTATGAACGCGACATCTGAGGGGTACAATGACGGGAAGTGGCACAATTACTGTTCCTGTCATTGTACTTACTACTTACAAAGAAATTCGCCTCATGACAAAGTAATTTGTCACAATTAAATTTTTTCTTTTTTTTTGGCGAAGCAGCTGAATTGAATTTTTATATAATTTGTTCATATCTAATAATAATCCTAAACACACATCAAAATCCACAATAGACTACCTCAAAAGGTGAAAGCTGAAGGTTCTACCATAGCCCTCACAGTCCTCTGCTCTGAACATCATTGATAGTGTGTGAATAGGTCTCAAAAGAGCAGTGCATTGAAGACAGACCAAGAATCTCACTATAAGGATTCAAACCTGTGACCAGCCATGTCCCAGGCAGTAGCTCTAGCCACTAGGCTACCAACCCTTCTGGACTTTTCATTCTACTGAACTCTTTGATCTACCTTGTTCCAGCCTTGCCTTGTTAATCTCTGTGATTCCTTGCACCTGCTACTTCCTCTTTATAAGCCCAGCCTCTTGCACCTGACCCCTGCTGGTTATTGTTCTTCTGAACTTGATCCTACTGTATCTACCGCTGTTCCTCTGTTGCTGCTACTACCAACTCAACTGCTGCCAACCTCGGAATCGTCCCTGACTACTCTCTTGCCTGATCCTCTACTACCGTCTACCTGTCTGCTGTCGACCCGGACGCCTCCACCCCGCCTCTCTCCTTGCGGTCTCCCGCTACTGGACTCCACCCGGTACACTGCCCGGTGCCCTCCCACGCAGGTGAGCTAGCAACCTTAACAGAATAACCAGCCCTTAAAAGGGAGTCCGCGATGGCCACCCTGCGCAAACAAATCTCCGAACTTCAGGAGTTTGGCGCCACTGCCCAAAAGGTTTTTAGGCTACATGGGGCCCCGGACGATGTGGTTTCGGATCGGGGAGTACAGTTCACTTCCAGGTTTTGGAGAAACTTCTGTCAAGCCCTTGGGATCAAGGTGAACCTGTCTTCTGCGTTCCACCCCCAATCCAATGGGCAGACCGAGAGAACGAATCAAATCCTCGAGCAGTATTTGCGCTGTTTCATCACCCATCTGCAGGACAACTGGCTGGACTACCTCTTTACGGCCGAGTTCGCCTATAACAATGCGGAGCACAGTTCTACTCAATACAGCCCGTTCTACGCTACCACCGGCCTACACCCAACCTTCATCCCTCACTTGCCCATTTTCACCACAGTCCCAGCCGCGGCCGAACGTCTTGCAAGTCTACAACAGGCACAGGAAAATATTCGGGACAATCTACATCGAGCCCAGAGCCGCTTCAAGCAGGCAGCAGATAAACACCGCAAACCCGCTCCGGAATTCCAGGTAGGAGACAAGGTGTGGCTCTCCACCAGAAACCTAAGCACAAAGGTTCCCTCCCAGAAGTTGGGCCAAAAATACATGGGTCCTTTCCGGATCACGGCTCGAATCAACAAAGTCGCCTTCCGACTCGACCTTCCCGACTCCATCCGAGTGCACCCGGTTTTCCACTGCTCTCTCCTGAAACCACATGTTGAGAACACCTTCCCAGGCCGCCACCCCCCTCCTCCTCCTCTGGTAAGAGTACAAGACCAGGAGGAATACACTGTGGCCAAGATCCTTGACTCCAGACTCCACCGTGGAAGGCTGCAATATCTAGTTGGCTGGAAGGGCTATTCCCCCGAGGATAACTCCTGGGAGACGGAGGAAAATGTCCATGCACCCAGACTGGTAAAAGCTTTCCACCAGAGACATCCCGATAAACCTTCATCTGCGGTGCCCAGAGGTCACCTTGGAGGGGGGCGAGTACTATCAGGATTCAAACCTGTGACCAGCCATGTCCCAGGCGGTAGCTCTAGCCACTAGGCTACGAACTCTTCTGGACTTTTCCTTCTATGGAACTCTTTGATCTACCTTGTTTCAGCCTTGCCTTGTTAATCTCTGTGATTCCTTGCACCTGCTACTTCCTCTTTATAAGCCCAGCCTCTTGCACCTGACCCCTGCTGGTTATTGTTCTTCTGAACTTGATCCTGCTGTATCTACCTCTGTTCCTCTGTTGCTGCTACTACCAACTCAACTGCTGCCAACCTCGGAATCGTCCCTGACTACTCTCTTGCCTGATCCTCTACTACCGTCTACCTGACTGCTGCCAAACTCGGAATCGTCCCTGACTACTCTCTTGCCTGATCCTCTACTACCGTCTACCTGTCTGCTGTCGACCCGGACGCCTCCACCCCGCCTCTCTCCTTGCGGTCTCCCGCTACTGGACTCCACCCGGTACACTGCCCGGTGCCCTCCCACGCAGGTGAGCTAGCAACCTTAACAGAATAACCAGCCCTTAAAATGGAGTCCGCGATGGCCACCCTGCGCAAACAAATCTCCGAACTTCAGGAGTTTGGCGCCACTGCCCAAAAGGAAATGGCTCAACTTCAAGGGGCAATCCAAAGCCAACAGAGGGAAATTATCGACTTGCAGCGTCAACTACTGGACGTACGCGGCGCGGTCACAGACACCCGCATGCCTCTCCCGTCAAAGTTTAACGGCGATCGGCGCCAATTTCGGGGGTTCCTCAAACAGTGCCGTATCTACTTTCAGATGCAGCCGGGCTCCTTTTCCTCGGACAGAAAGAAGATCCTGTTCATCATCAACCTTCTAACTGACGAGGCCCTGGCATGGGCATCCCCATATGTGGAATCCCACAGTCCCTTATTGAATAACCTAGACAACTTCACCGCAGCAATGAGCCAAGTCTTCGACGACCCTAACCGCTGCGCGACTGCCGAGGCTAGGCTGCACAGTCTACGGCAGGGAAGACGCTCTGTAGCCGAGTATACCTCCGAGTTCCGCCGCTGGGTCACCGACACCACCTGGAACCCAGCTGCCCAGAAAAGTCAATTTCGCCGCGGACTCTCTGAACTTATAAAGGATGAGCTCGCCAGGGTAGACGCCCCAGACGATCTGGATGATTTCGTCCAACTGTGCATCCGTATTGACCGGAGACTCGCGGAAAGGAGGAGAGAAAGACTCTGGTCCTTAGATAACAGGCCCGCGTACCCTTTCACTCCAACGACTCAGCCGGCTCACCAACCCTCCACCGAGCCGATGCAGGTCGACGCACTGCGCAAGACTTTATCGGCTGCTGAAAAGGAGAGACGACTGGTAGCAGGCCTCTGCCTTTACTGTGGCGAGCCAGGGCACTTCGCTATTAGGTGCCCCAATAAGACTCGCCGAACCATTGCTGTCACTAAATTACGGGAATTACAACAAGCCACAATCTCACCTTTGGCCTCTGAAACCATGGACACTACAGGTACCGGGTCCCACTTCATTATATCCATCCTTATCACCATTGGGGAACGACAGCTTCCCTGCTCTGCAATGCTTGACTCTGGGGCCGGCGGAAATTTCATGGACTTGACCTTCGCCCATGAGAACAACATACCACTGGTAACCAGGGCAGCCCCCATCGATCTGGAAACCGTCGATGGGACCCACCTCTCTTCTGCGCCGGTTACGCACCAGACCGCTGACCTTCAACTCCTCGTCAAACCCGATCATCAGGAGACCATTCACTTCTCCATGATCGCCTCCCCTAAGTTTCCGGTGATGCTAGGCATCCCTTGGTTGGCCACCCACAACCCCTCGGTGGACTGGGACGCCCGCTGCATATGGTTCCGCTCGGACTTTTGTTCTCAGAACTGTTTACGTGAATCCGTCCCTCCTCCGCCCGAAGAACCTACCATATTCGGACTATCCACCAAGGAACTTTTACCCCCTCAATATCAGGAGTTCCAGGATGTCTGTGACAAGAGAAATGCAGACAAACTGCCCCCGCATCGGCCTTATGACTGCCCGATTGAGCTGCTACCTGGAGCCAAAATACCCTTCGGCATTATATACTCCCTCTCCGAGCAGGAACTCAAGGCCCTGAAGGAGTACTTAGACGAAAATCTAAAAAAGGGTTTTATCCGACCTTCCACATCTCCTGCAGGGGCCCCCTTCTTTTTTGTGGAGAAAAAAGACTCTTCTCTACGCCCTTGCATAGATTATCGAAAGCTCAACAACGTTACTGTGAAGAACCGGTACCCTCTCCCCCTGATTTCTGAACTCCTCGAGAGACTTCGGGCGGCAAAAGTCTTCACTAAGCTCGATCTCCGAGGAGCCTACAACCTGGTCTGAATTCGCCCGGGGAACGAGTGGAAAACCGCCTTCCGAACCCGCTACGGTCACTTCGAGTATCTGGTCATGCCTTTCGGCCTCTGCAATGCCCATGCTACCTTCCAGAATTTTATCAACGACGTCTTCAGGGACATGCTTGATCAATTTGTGGTAGGATATCTGGACGATATTTTGATTTTCTCAGAAGACCTTGAACAACATCGTGGGCATGTCCACAGGGTGCTACAGAAACTCCGTGAACAGTTTCTCTATATTAAATTGGAGAAGTGTGAATTTGAACAGACTTCCACCCAATTCCTCAGCTATATTATTTCCCAAGAGGGCTTAAGTATGGATCCCCTGAGGATCCAGGCGGTGACTGAGTGGCCCGCCCCGAAGAACGAAAAAGAGGTCCAGAGGTTTGTAGGTTTCGCAAACTTTTATCGGAAGTTCATCAGGAACTTTTCGAAAAATCATCGCCCCAATCACTCAACTAACAAAAAAGACTGTCCCCTTCGTGTGGACTCCGGAGGCACAGGAAGCCTTTGCTAAACTGAAGTCCCTCTTTACCTCTGCCCCGATCCTGGCCCACCCAAACCCTGAATTACCATTTACGGTCGAGGTGGACACCTCCGACGCTGCGGTGGGCGCAATTCTGTCTCAACGTTCAGGAGAAAAGATGCTCCTACACCCTTGCGCTTTCTTCTCCCGCCAGATGTCCCCCGCTGAATGGAATTACGACATCGGAAATAAGGAACTGCTGGCAATCAAGGACGCTTTCACCGAGTGGAGACACTTGCTGGAAGGGGCCCACCATCCCATCTCTGTATACACCGACCACCTGAACCTAGAGTTTATCCGCAGCGCCAAGAGACTCACCGCCAGACAAGCCAGGTGGAGTCTGTTTTTCTCCAGATTCAATTTTGTTATCACCTATCGCCCTGGGTCGAAGAACGGCAAAGCGGATGCTCTCTCAAGGATGTTCTCTGAACCCTCTCAGATCAATGAGGCTCCGGCCGGTATCCTTCCCGACAGAAGCATCCTAGGAGCCACCTACTCAAGGGAACTCCTGGGTTCCCTCAAGGAAGGGTATTAGAACGATCACCTCCTCACCTACCCACCTGGAGATGTAAACCTTACTCTCAAGGGTGGCTACTGGTTGTACCGGGATCAGCAGTTGTACGTACCAGAATCTGCACGACTTGACGTACTTAAACTCAACCACGATTCCAAACCGGCCGGCCATCTGGGTATCAGAAGGACCCAGGAGCTCCTCTCCCGTTTTTTCTGGTGGCCAACTTACAGAAAAGATACTGAGAGGTTTGTCTCCTCGTGCACGACGTGCGCCCGCAACAAGACCCCCCGATCCTCCCCCGTGGGCTTGCTATGTCCGCTCCCGGTTCCCTCCCGCCCCTGGGGTTCAATCTCCATGGACTTTATTGTGGGCCTTCCTCCCTCCAAGGGCATGAACACCATCCTGGTCGTCGTCGATCGTCTCACCAAAATGGCCCACTTCATCCCTTGCAAGGGCCTACCCACCGCCAAACAAACGGCTGATCTCGTACTCCGAGAGGTTTTTAGGCTACATGGGGCCCCGGACGATGTGGTTTCGGATCGGGGAGTACAGTTCACTTCCAGGTTTTGGAGAAACTTCTGTCAAGCCCTTGGGATCAAGGTGAACCTGTCTTCTGCGTTCCACCCCCAATCCAATGGGCAGACCGAGAGAACGAATCAAATCCTCGAGCAGTATTTGCGCTGTTTCATCACCCATCTGCAGGACGACTGGCTGGACTACCTCTTTACGGCCGAGTTCGCTTATAACAATGCGGAGCACAGTTCTACTCAATACAGCCCGTTCTACGCTACCACCGGCCTACACCCAACCTTCATCCCTCACTTGCCCATTTCCACCACAGTCCCAGCCGTGGCCGAACATCTTGCAAGTCTACAACAGGCACAGGAAAATATTCGGGACAATCTACATCGAGCCCAGAGCCGCTTCAAGCAGGCAGCGGATAAACACCGCAAACCCGCTCCGGAATTCCAGGTAGGAGACAAGGTGTGGAATCAACGAAGTCGCCTTCCGACTCGACCTTCCCGACTCCATCCGAGTGCACCCAGTTTTCCACTGCTCTCTCCTGAAACCACATGTTGAGAACACCTTCCCAGGCCGCCACCCCCCTCCTCCTCCTCCGGTAAGAGTACAAGACCAGGAGGGATACACTGTGGCCAAGATCCTTGACTCCAGACTCCACAGTGGAAGGCTGCAATATCTAGTTGGCTGGAAGGGCTATTCCCCCGAGGATAACTCCTGGGAGACGGAGGAAAATGTCCATGCACCCAGACTGGTAAAAGCTTTCCACCAGAGACATCCCGATAAACCTTCATCTGCGGTGCCCGGAGGTCACCTTGGAGGGGGGGGGGAGTACTATCAGGATTCAAACCTGTGACCAGCCATGTCCCAGGCGGTAGCTCTAGCCACTAGGCTACCAACTCTTCTGGACTTTTCCTTCTACGGAACTCTTTGATCTACCTTGTTCCAGCCTTGCCTTGTTAATCTCTGTGATTCCTTGCACCTGCTACTTCCTCTTTATAAGCCCAGCTGTATCTACCTCTGTTCCTCTGTTGCTGCTACTACCAACTCAACTGCTGCCAACCTCGGAATCGTCCCTGACTACTCTCTTGCCTGATCGTCTACTACCGTCTACCTGACTGCTGCCAAACTCGGAATCGTCCCTGACTACTCTCTTGCCTGATCCTCTACTACCGTCTACCTGTCTGCTGTCGACCCGGACGCCTCCACCCCGCCTCTCTCCTTGCGGTCTCCCGCTACTGGACTCCACCCGGTACACTGCCCGTGCCCTCCCACGCAGGTGAGCTAGCACCCTTAACACTCACAGAACAGGAAGACTTTGACAAGGAATAATAGATAAAACCCCTCAAACAAGAATTGAAAGCCTCTTGGCTGAATACAAAAAGCGTTTACAAGCTGTGTTACTTGCCAAAGGGTGTGCTACTAGGTACTAACCATGCAGGGTGCCCAAAGGTTTGCTTCGGGCCCTTTTCCTTTTATGCTATTTTGAAAATGTAAAAGATGAAAATCAAAAATTGTTTTTGCTTAAAATACAAAGGTAATATGTCCTCTTTAACGTTATGCCCTTTTATCTTCAACTTAACACTTCACGGTAACAGTAATTTTGACCAGGGGTGTCCATACTTTTGCATATTACTGTGTGTATACACACTGTTCACAAAAAGGGATATTCGGCTTGTGAGTGAATTTCATCTTAATGGACGACAATGTGCTAGGTAATTGAGGTTGCATCATTAGGAAATGGCTGCTGAAGACTGGGGTGCCTCAACTGGAGTGGCCTGCACTTTCTCCAGACCTGAATCCCATTGAAAACCTATGGGATCAGCTAAATCACTGTGTACAGGCTTGTAATCTGTACCCCAGATCCTCAATGACCTGAGGGCCGCCCTTCAAGAAGAGTCAGATGCCATGCCTCAACAGACAATAAGTCGACTTGTTAGCAGCATGAGACGTTTTTGTCAAGCTATAATTGATGCTCAAGGCCAAAAGATAAGTTTTTGAGACATTTACTTTTTTGTGGGGGTATACCCACCACTGTTGTTGGCTTTAAAGATGAGGAAATCACCACTGCATGCTTCTACTCAAATGCCCTTCTTTCATGATATAATATCACTGTAGCATGAACGTTTTAAGTTTTCCTTAAATTTTACCCGAAAGCCAAGTATACCAATTTTTTGGTGAGTAATATATATATATATATATATATATATATATATATATATATATACTGCATATATTGTAGGAAGGCGCAAGGGGCCATCATTGATGGGAGGTATGTGTCACCGAGATTCCTGGCATCGGTGAGATAAGAGACGGTAGTTTTAAGTGTCAGCGGCAGCTAGTGCTGGTTGACGCTGTTTGTTGTTAGTGTAGCCTCCTGATGCTGCCGCCACCTAAAAACTCTGTCATTGGGCCACTCTATGGTCTCCTCATGCTGCTTCCACCTCACCACTAGTGTTGATCACGAATATTCGAATTGCGAATTTTAATCGCGAATATCGGCACTTCGAGAATTCGCGAATATTTAGAATATCGCTAAATATATTCCTAATTGCGAATATTCAATTTTTTTTATTTAAATACCAGTTTATGCGAATTTTTTATGCGCATATTTTAGGCGAATTTTATGCGAATTTTCGCAATCAAGAAAATAATGCCTGGAGATCATGAATTCGCGAATTCTCGAATATATGGCGAATATTCGCACAAATATTTGCGAAATATTGCGAATTCGAATATTGCCCCTGCCGCTTATCACTACTCACCACTATGTCACAGGTCCACTCTGTGGACTTCTCATGCTGTTTCCACCCTCCCCACTTCATGACTGGGCCACTATTTTGCCTTTTGGCCTGACTGACATCATCATTTATTTGACCTTTCTTCTGATCTGTCAGAAGGAAGGAAAAATGAGACGCATAATGGATCCTGTCTGTGTAGCAGCTTTAAGGCCAGAATTGGCTTATGATTTGGTAGCCAAAGGCAGGAGTGGGTCGAAAACACAGAAAACATGCAAATATTCCATTCACATGTCATCTCAGTTTTAGATCCACTCCTGTTTTTGTTTGGCATTAGCAATACTGATGGATTATTGAGCTTTTGCTGACCGAGTGAAGGCATATGCTCCACAGACAGGATCAGTTTTTTGGGGGTTATTGTTCTGACGGATCAGAGGAAGGGCAAATTAATCAGTGACATCAACACACACTTACTGCTGACACCCTCTCCACTCTGTTCGGGGGCGCTCTACTTTTTATAAGGATTTAATAGAACAGGTTCTGTAGACATCTATGTGAAATCAGCTGGCGATGGTGTAAAAGGAGTGCGCTTCTTCTTGGCGCTGACATCCACCTGTAAGGCTGAGTTCATACTTGAGTTATTTGGTCAGTTTTGGCCCGTGACTGCCCTAATAAATGAATTGTGCAGTGATTATAAGAGAGACGCCTGTCATCTGCATGACATACGGACTCACAGTATTGTTTCACTACCAAAGCAGACTCCCTATGCGTGTTACTACAAGGCACAGTGTTCTACACCACTATAAGGCTGGGTTCAGACCTGAGCGTATTTGATATGCGTGTTTAACGTGCGTTTTTGTCGTGCGTTTTTATGCGCGTTTTTTGCAATAGTAAACGCGCGTCAAAACGCCCCAAAGAAGCTCAAAACTTGTTTGAGCGTAGGGCGTTTTTCAGCGCGTTCAAACGCGCTGTAAAACGCTCAAGTGAGAACCAGGGCCATAGGGAAACATTGGTTTTCATGTGTTGAGCGTTTTACAGCGCGTTTGAACGCGCTGTAAAACGCTCAAGTGTGAACCCAGCCTAAAGGCTCTCAGCAGCCAGGAAATAGCGTTTTTTTTATGTCATTCACCGCGAACATATTCGGATCAAACCAAATTTTTCCCCAAAAATTTGGTGAACCAGCGAATCAAATTTTTTTAAAATTCGCTGATCTCTACTGATGACATTTTCAGAGATGAGGTCATCAGTTAAAGAATCTCAGAAAACCCCTTTAACTATTGCCCTTTTCCCCACTCTACCTACTGTACAGTATGTGTCAATGTGTCAGTAGTGTTGATAGCGAATATTCTAATCGTTACATTTTTATCACGATTATTGGTGCTTTGCAAATATCTAGATTATAGTGCTATATCTTCGTAATCGCGAATATTCTAGATTTTTTTTCATCAGTACCCATGATCCCTCACTGTTTCTTGCTTGTGGGCCAATGAGAAGGCTGCAATATCTTTGACTTTAGGAATAGTGTTGATCGCAAATTTTCGTATTACAAATTTTTATTGCAAATTTTCCGATTGCCGATTTTCACAATCAAGAAAATAATGACAGGATCACGAATTATCGAATTCGCAAATATATGACGAATATTCACCCAAATATTCACAAAATATCGCGAATTCCAATATTGCCCCTGCTGCACATCACTAGTGAACAGCTCAGTACTAAATGAGGTGCACAGCCTCCATGCTTTGTCGTACAGACTGTGTGTGCACATATAGTATCCATTAAAGAGTATGAAGGATCATGCCACCATTTTTTCAGTGGGAATTGTATGGTATATGACAGGGAAAACCTGTGCATAAAATTGTAGGGATAGGGAGGCACAGAGGACGCCTCATGTATCTTTATGAAAGCCCAATTACAGCTCCATATAAAACAGAGCCATGTGAATGTGCCCTAAGGCTTATATTTTGTGAACATCCTGTGGCTTGTATTATGTTAGCACTGATATCAGAAGTTCCTATTTGCTGTACGTTCGTAGGGTGTGCAGATATGGTGACATGAGAACAATCTGTAGTGATATTACTGGGGTAATATAAGGGTAACTTCACACATGGCAGTTTTCTACAATATTTTCTGGCTCTTGCCCTTCATCTGAGCAGGGTTTTCAGATGACATCCACATGGAGTAGGTACCACTACAGTCACAGGTATGAGACAAATGTGCTTCAGAAATACAAGAGAAAAAATATCTGTATAACCCAATATCTATCATAAAGTGCTATAGTTTCTGTATTACAGAACTGTAGTATGCTCTGGTACATATGTGAAGCCCTAGGATATGACTTACAAGTGCAATCTGAAATAGATCATGCAGCATTTCCATCTAGCTGTAGGGTGGGCCCCCACCACTTGGATCATTGGCAGTCTGCGCTGTCTGGCATCCCTCTACTCCTAATCAGTGATTAAAGCTGCCAGAGTAGTGTCAGACCTGTCCAATCCACGCTAGGGCTGTGGCCTCGCATTCACCTATAGCCCTCTCTGCCTGTAGGGTGCACGCTCTCTTTCTCTTAAAAGGCCAATATGCGCATTATAAACTGCCCTCACCTAATGCAAGCCTTGCTAGGTTATTTCCTGAGTTTTTCCCAGTGAGAAGGTACAGTACCTAAGCAGAAAGTCCTCTAGCTTTCTACTCCTTGCTAAGGTGCACTGTTATTATGTTCTGATTTCTTGTGGTTGACCTGTGCTTGTTTACCAGATTAGATCCTCAACTGCCTGACTTAACTTCTGCCTGACCCTCATATTGACCCATTACTGCAGCCTGATCTGACTTTCTGACTGTTAACCAGATTGAGCATACTCTGCCTGCCCTGATTTTGGCTTCTCCACTGACTAGGATTTTGTATGCCCCCTTGGTGCTACACACAAGTGTCTCTTGACTCGCCTTGTTCAGCTATCATCAAGACACAGCAGCCTAGTGGTTCCCCTGCATTGTGGATCCCTGTCCATTGGTTAAAGGGTGGAAATCAGGGAACCACTATTAGAAGTAACCCCAAGCCAAATCTGTTCAATGATACTGTGGGTCCATATTTGTTTTGTGACACTACCCCACTCCAACATTGATGATTTAGCATACTGTTTTTATTTTTCTCTTTATTACCCAGAAGCACTGAACTTGCACACACTTGAAACTACTAAAATGGTAAAACTGTGTTTAAGTTTAATGAAAGCAAAATCAGTATGTTTCAGAAGAAAAGTTACCAAAGTAACTTAAATCTAGTGGGTGTAATAAGGCACAGTTCAAGTCTCAGAGAAGCTTCTACCGGCTGTCTTCTTATTCTTGTGTTTCTCTATGCTGGAAATGATGTTTCCTTTGCTGCTTGACTCCTTATCCTGCACCAGGTGTTGACATTGCGGTACTGAAGTAGAGGAGTGTATGAGTAGGTTTGAAATTGAAATTACATTTCCAGACGGGCGCTTTGCTGCTTTGTGCCAGAAATCACACTGCGATTTCCTTCTCTGGTATCTCTGGTATCTTTGTTGTAGAAGAGAACAAGCACTCTTCTTTACTCTGTGCATGCATGGACCTAGCTACTGTATGCTTGTTCGGCACATGCACATAGCACACAGCACCAACCCGATATGGGTCATTACTAGTGATGCGCTGTCGAGACGGCATGGATTAGGAGCCAGAAGAACATTTGACTGGTTAATTTGACATTATCGCTACCAGATGAGATGACTATAGGTAAAAATTATGAATTTACTATCTGGAATTATCCAGGTTTCACCTATAAAAAATGTTCCAGCTATCATGCCTTCAATTGTAAAGTCGAGTCAGGTGGCTTGCATCTTTCCACACTAGTGCTGCAATCCGAAAAATCTATGTCTGCTCTAAGAGCTCTGCAGTATCATCCCAATAGTGACATCTCCAAGAGAATGAAAGGCACTCAAAGTCAAAATCAGGGCCAAAATGACTTGTGAGAGGGGCATGTAATACGTCAGCTGTTAAAGCACATGCTGCTTCATGCAGTCCCTTCACATCCTGATAATACAATCTCCGGGAGTCTTGATCTTGTAGGACAAATGTGGTATGTAGTAAAATGGAGGTCTGCGACATTCATACCTCCCAAAAAATTTGATCCCAAGATTTTACATTCTTGGCACCAATAAGCCGATCTATTTCTTCTCCTTCCCATTCTTGCAGGTCACAGGCTATATTTTATCTTCCAACAGCTTTTAGTTCAGCCAGCATCGCCTTATAAAACTGGCCATTGTTATTGATACATAGCATCTTGGAGCTCATTATTCTGATGTAGGATAAGCACTGTTCCCAAAAGGCCAACTTTGAGCCGTCCACCAGGAATGGCTTTAGTGGGTACCCCAGCTCATTGCCGATGTAGCTGTGGGAGATGTAGTAGCAGGTGAAGAGTGACATTTTAAACTGTTCCATGCTGTCCATCTCTGGGGAGATGAGGTCCCGGCATAGCATGTAGAGGAAGACCACGCTGCCTGAGCTCAGGAAACTTACACGTTGGTAGCCAGCAATAAGGAGATAGATGTCAATGTTTTTTAGCCATTTTATAGGCCGTGTAGCAGAAAGATTGAGCTTAGGACATCTCTGATGTAAAAAGAGCCCGAGACACCTTAGGAGCTCATTGGGTGGGGAGTACGGCACATGACGTCTCTGAAATGATGATTGTGGAGGGTCAATATGACACCGCTTGGCTGGTAATTCAGGGCAGGGGTGGTGTCTCTTCCTAGTCTTCTTAGGTTCAGTGTCTGCCATTGTTATATAGTCACTTACACTCCCTTAAAAGAAAAAAATCCAGTTTACACATTACAACACTTACAAGCTGATACATTAGAGACAATGAGATGCCAGGTAAGGGTTCAATGCACTCGAACATGTGCCTGCCATGCCTGAATTGTGGCTCGCAAACAGCGGGTCTGCAATATACGGGCACCAACCATGTGCACACTGTTTCACAGATGTGGACCTATTCAATTGAATGGGTTTGCAATTCAGAAGATCCGGTGCGGAGGCACAGAATGGAAGGCCTTGGAAGCACTACGTAGTGATTTTGTGGAATTTTGGTCTGTGCCTCAGCACATCAGCTCTATTTTTTTTGCAGTGCAGACGGATCAGAGAGCCATTCAAGTTAAATAGGTCTGCAGCCATCAACACTGGCCACACAGATGGTGCATGTGCATTGGGGACCACAAATTGCAATCTCCAATGCATGAGTCCCAAGTCTCTAGTAATATTACACATGCAGCACTATTCTTCCCATAAAAATTACGGAGACCACAATACAACTAGATGGACCTTCCAAGTTAGTCAGGTCTAGGGACCAGTAGTATCCATCATGTGAAGGATCCGTCTATGAGTCATAGTTTCTAGTATAAATGAGTAGAATTTTTCAATCTGGTCATTCCTGCCATTTCCACAGGATATGCTCTAAATGTACAAGAGATGATGGACCCACTAGAAGCACCAGCATCAATTTTAAGAACAGGGCCCCATCTTGCAGCCACAGTGCATGGAGACATAGCTATGTATGAGCGACTATCTCCACTTGGTTCTATGGGAGCTCTAAAGTGTGTTTGGCTAATTTTGGAATTGCATTGCAGCTGAAGTCTAGCTAGGATCGCATCAACATTAACAGGAACTTACGGTTTTGTGAGGCGGCACTAAAACGCCATTAGTTTACATGTTTAAAATTCTAATTGCATTTCCAATTATCACATTGCCAAACCACAGCAAATTACAGTAAAACTGCACCTCAACCGCTATGTATAAATACACGCTTATTGTTTACTCCAAGGGGTCTGTCCTGGTCATGTGATAGGTACATATGAGTTCGAGCAATGTGTCCATCACATAAACAGGACAGATTTTTACCCACTGGCAATAGTAAGTTGATGCAGAAAGTATATGGAAAAATTGTAAAAACTTTTTAATTTAGATAAGAAATATCTTTAATTTGCTGAAACTATAACCCTACGTCACTAGAGAAGTGTAATTCAGCTAATTCTAGAAGTGCTTATACAATAATCGAGAATGGTCTGGTTGTCATAGTAACACAACCTTGTTACTTGTTGTTTGTAAATTGTGAATGTTCAGTGGTTTACTACAGTTGCTAGGTTTAGTGTAGGTAAATTATACTTTCATGTAACAAGTTAGCTGCCAACAGTCCCGGGAAATGCACAGGAAGGGGCAGGGCACAAATAGTGGGGTTTGTGAAAATTCACTCCAAAGTAAGACATTTCTGGTAGATTTCTGGGCATTTTGATGGCCCAGATTATGTTGGTGACTATGTAACTATTATAGAATTCAACGGCCACATCAACTAACACATTAACAACCTAATAGACGGAAATTATTGGGCCAAAATAGTGGAAATCTAAGACCTCAGAGACTGTGGCTATAGGTTGTATCATATTTGCCTACAGTCCCTGATTGTGCAAGAGTCATCCAAAACAGGGAAAAGCGGCAAGCTCTCCAAACAGACTGATGTTAGCCACCACTAGGGGGAGCTGATTGCTCACATTCCGGTTAATAGGAGCTGTATTAAGCCAGAAACTGCCTTAAATTATATTGCAAATCTACACTAGTTCATAGCTTTGCTTAATGGTGCTGCTAGAAAGATGCACCAGATTTATTAAGGACCTTTTGATAAATTTTGTGCATCTGACTACAAAGCATTTCATATTAAAACTGGTGGATGAAACCCAATTAATGACTTGTATATATCTACTTTTATATTCGGGTATTTTACATGTATTATACTTTACCAGATCCAATACAGAGATCCCTTTAGTCTCAGCAAGCAGAAGAATATTTGTAAATTCCCTTGATGTAAATATCATAGGAATCACACGCTAGGTAAATATTCACTTCACCTAGAAAGTATGAAGTGTGAGGAGAAGCTGCATATAACTCAAGTGTTCTAGCTGTCAGTGTTCTAGAACTTGATGCATAACAACAGAGAACAGTTTAGTTACTATGGTGACATCACCGCTTGTTATTGCCACTTTATTTCTTAAAGAGATACTATCATTATTAAAGTGGTTCTCCGTGAAAGATAAAAATGAAAATACTGAAATAAAAAACATGTTAATATAAATAAACTCTTAAATGCCATTAACCTCTTCTATCTCAGGTCAGTTTTCACCTTTCAGACAATTTTTTGCTAATCTGACAAGCTTTATGTGGTAATAATTTTGGAACAGTTTTGCTTATCCAAGCCATTCATAGATTGCATAAATTTGAGTCTATATATTTCACCTTTATTTATAAAAAAAATCCCAAATTTACTCGAAATTTAGCAATTTTCTAAATTTCAATTTCTCTGCTTTTAAGACAGATAGTGATTACAGTTGAGCAGACACCTGGATGTTCGGGTTCGGCTGAATTTGAAAAAAAAGTTCGGGACCCGATTTTGACCCAAACTTGACCCCGAACCCCATTGAAGTCAATAGGGACCCGAACTTTTGGGCACTAAAATGGCTCTAAAATAGTCCTGGAAAGGGCTAGAGGGCTGCAAAAGGCATCAAAATGTGCTTAAGAGCATGGCAACTGTTCTGCAAACAAATGTGGATAGAGAAATGACTTAAAGTAACATAAAATACAGAAAAATTAAAAATAACAATATAGATCTAGGAGTAGGAGGTTGAGGAGGCGGTGGATGGGTAGATGTGACGGTGTAGGTTGACGTGGCGGTGTAGGTGGAAGAGGCGGTGAAGGAGGAATAGGTAGCCAACACTAATTTGTGTTATTTTTTATTTTTAAATTGGGGTATCCCCCAAAATATTGGGACATATAACAAAATAAAACAAAGAATAAGTGCACTTGAGTAAAAGAATGTATGGTTGAGGCTGATATAAATGTCTATTCTGAACAAGGTACGGACAAGTCCTGTGGGAATCATGCCTGGTTCATTTTAATAAATATAAGCTTGTCCACATTGGCTGCGGCCTGTGATAATGCTCTCTGCCGTGCTAAACAAATGTTCGCACTATACACTGGCTGCAGGGCAGGTCAGCACCTCCAAGGCTGACAAAGCTTTTCCACATTTGGGCCATGCTAACCCTGCCTTCTCAGGTGCTGGCAGTGCCCCAGCTGCGTTGGCGACCTCTTCCTCCTCCTCTGCCTTCGCCTTGTGTTTCCACTGTGCCCCCGCTGTCAGGTGGGAATGCCATCATCAGCGTGCGCTTGTAGTCGCGCATCTTCCGATCAGTAACAGATGTTTTCACTAAATTTAGTTCCCTGTCAGCAATGCAGAGCAGGGGTTCATTCAAGGCAAAAGAGGGTTCTTGTCACCCAGCAATAGAACAGAGGATTTTGAGAGATTTAGGCCCCTGTCACCCAGGCACAGCAGGGGTTCATTCACGGCAAAAGGGGGATCTTGTCACCCAGCAATACAACAGACGATTTTGAGAGATTTAGGCCCCTGTTACCCAGGCACAGCAGGGGTTCATTCACGGCAAAAGGGGGATCTTGTCACCCAGCAATAGAACAGAGGATTTTGAGAGATTTAGGCCCATTTCACCCAGGCACAGCAGGGGTTCATTCACGGCAAAAGGGGGTTCTTGTCACCCAGCAATACAACAGACGATTTTGAGAAATTTAGGCTCCTGTCATCCAGGCACAGCAGGGGTTCATTCACGGCAAAAGGGGGTTCTTGTCACCCAGCAATAGAACAGAGGATTTTGAGAGATTTAGGCCCCTGTCACTCAGGCACAGCAGGGGTTCATTCACGGCAAAAGGGGGATCTTGTCACCCAGAAATAGAACAGAGGATTTTGAGAGATTTAGGCCCCTGTCACCCAGGCACAGCAGGGGTTTATTCACGGCAAAAGGGGGTTCATGTCACCCAGCAATACAACAGACGATTTTGAGAGATTTAGGCCCCTGTCACCCAGGCACAGCAGGGGTTCATTCACGACAAAAGGGGGATCTTGTCACCCAGCAATAGAACATAGGATTTTGAGAGATTTAGGCCCCTGTCACTCAGGCACAGCAGGGGTTCATTCACGGCAAAAGGGGGTTCATGTCACCCAGCAATAGAACAGAGTATTTTGAGAGATTTAGGCCCCTGTCACCCAGGCACAGCAGGGGTTCATTCACGACAAAAGGGGGTTCATTTCACCCAGCAATACAACAGAGGATTTTGAGAGATTTAGGCCCCTGTCACCCAGGCACAGCAGGGGTTCATTCACGACAAAAGGGGATCTTGTCACCCAGCAATAGAACAGAGGATTTTGAGAGATTTAGGCCCATGTCACCCAGGCACAGCAGGGGTTCATTCACGGCAAAAGGGGGTTCATGTCACCCAGCAATATAACAGAGTATTTTGAGAGATTTAGGCCCCTGTCACCCAGGCACAGCAGGGGTTCATTCACGGCAAATGGGGGTTCATGTCACCCAGCAATACAACAGAGGATTTGTAGAGATTTAAGCCCCTGTCACCCAGGCACAGCAGGGGTTCATTCACGGCAAAAGGGGGATCTTGTCACCCAGCAATACAACAGACGATTTTGAGAGATTTAGGCCCCTGTCACCCAGGCACAGCAGGGGTTCATTCACGGCAAAAGGGGGATCTTGTCACCCAGCAATAGAACAGAGGATTTTGAGAGTTTTAGGCCCATTTCACCCAGGCACAGCAGGGGTTCATTCACGGCAAAAGGGGGTTCTTGTCACCCAGCAATAGAACAGAGGATTTTGAGAGATTTAGGCCCATTTCACCCAGGCACAGCAGGGGTTCATTCACGGCAAAAGGGGGTTCTTGTCACCCAGCAATACAACAGACGATTTTGAGAGATTTAGGCTCCTGTCATCCAGGCACAGCAGGGGTTCATTCATGGCAAAAGGGGGTTCTTGTCACCCAGCAATAGAACAGACGATTTTGAGAGATTTAGGCCCCTGTCACCCAGGCACAGCAGGGGTTCTTTTACGACAAAAGGGGGATCTTGTCACCCAGCAATAGAACATAGGATTTTGAGAGATTTAGGCCCCTGTCACCCAGGCACAGCAGGGGTTCATTCACGGCAAAAGGGGGTTCATGTCACCCAGCAATAGAACAGACGATTTTGAGAGATTTAGGCCCCTGTCACCCAGGCACAGCAGGGGTTCTTTTACGACAAAAGGGGGATCTTGTCACCAAGCAATAGAACATAGGATTTTGAGAGATTTAGGCCCCTGTCACCCAGGCACAGCAGGGGTTCATTCACGGCAAAAGGAGGTTCATGTCACCCAGCAATAGAACAGAGTATTTTGAGAGATTTAGGCCCCTGTCACCCAGGCACAGCAGGGGTTCATTCACGACAAAAGGGGGTTCATTTCACCAAGCAATACAACAGAGGATTTTGAGAGATTTAGGCCCCTGTCACCCAGGCACAGCAGGGGTTCATTCACGGCAAAAGGGGGTTCATGTCACCCAGCAATAGAACAGAGGATTTTGAGAGATTTAGGCCCCTGTCACCCAGGCACAGCAGGGGTTCATTCACGACAAAAGGGGGTTCATTTCACCCAGCAATACAACAGAGGATTTTGAGAGATTTAGGCCCCTGTCACCCAGGCACAGCAGGGGTTCATTCACGACAAAAGGGGATCTTGTCACCCAGCAATAGAACAGAGGATTTTGAGAGATTTAGGCCCATGTCACCCAGGCACAGCAGGGGTTCATTCACGGCAAAAGGGGGTTCATGTCACCCAGCAATACAACAGAGGATTTGTAGAGATTTAAGCCCCTGTCACCCAGGCACAGCAGGGGTTCATTCACGGCAAAAGGGGGATCTTGTCACCCAGCAATACAACAGACGATTTTGAGAGATTTAGGCCCCTGTCACCCAGGCACAGCAGGGGTTCATTCACGGCAAAAGGGGGATCTTGTCACCCAGCAATAGAACAGAGGATTTTGAGAGTTTTAGGCCCATTTCACCCAGGCACAGCAGGGGTTCATTCACGGCAAAAGGGGGTTCTTGTCACCCAGCAATACAACAGACGATTTTGAGAGATTTAGGCTCCTGTCATCCAGGCACAGCAGGGGTTCATTCACGGCAAAAGGGGGTTCTTGTCACCCAGCAATAGAACAGAGGATTTTGAGAGATTTAGGCCCATTTCACCCAGGCACAGCAGGGGTTCATTCACGGCAAAAGGGGGTTCTTGTCACCCAGCAATACAACAGACGATTTTGAGAGATTTAGGCTCCTGTCATCCAGGCACAGCAGGGGTTCATTCACGGCAAAAGGGGGTTCTTGTCACCCAGCAATAGAACAGACGATTTTGAGAGATTTAGGCCCCTGTCACCCAGGCACAGCAGGGGTTCTTTTACGACAAAAGGGGGATCTTGTCACCCAGCAATAGAACATAGGATTTTGAGAGATTTAGGCCCCTGTCACCCAGGCACAGCAGGGGTTCATTCACGGCAAAAGGGGGTTCATGTCACCCAGCAATAGAACAGACGATTTTGAGAGATTTAGGCCCCTGTCACCCAGGCACAGCAGGGGTTCTTTTACGACAAAAGGGGGATCTTGTCACCCAGCAATAGAACATAGGATTTTGAGAGATTTAGGCCCCTGTCACCCAGGCACAGCAGGGGTTCATTCACGGCAAAAGGAGGTTCATGTCACCCAGCAATAGAACAGAGTATTTTGAGAGATTTAGGCCCCTGTCACCCAGGCACAGCAGGGGTTCATTCACGACAAAAGGGGGTTCATTTCACCAAGCAATACAACAGAGGATTTTGAGAGATTTAGGCCCCTGTCACCCAGGCACAGCAGGGGTTCATTCACGGCAAAAGGGGGTTCATGTCACCCAGCAATAGAACAGAGGATTTTGAGAGATTTAGGCCCCTGTCACCCAGGCACAGCAGGGGTTCATTCACGACAAAAGGGGGTTCATTTCACCCAGCAATACAACAGAGGATTTTGAGAGATTTAGGCCCCTGTCACCCAGGCACAGCAGGGGTTCATTCACGGCAAAAGGGGGTTCATGTCAACCAGCAATACAACAGAGGATTTTGAGAGATTTAGGCCCCTGTCACCCAGGCACAGCAGGGGTTCATTCACGACAAAAGGGGGTTCATTTCACCCAGCAATACAACAGAGGATTTTGAGAGATTTAGGCCCCTGTCACCCAGGCACAGCAGGGGTTCATTCATGGCAAAAGGGGGATCTTGTCACCTAGCAATAGAACAGAGGATTTTGAGAGTTTTAGGCCCATTTCACCCAGGCACAGCAGGGGTTCATTCACGGCAAAAGGAGGAGGAGGAGCTGTGTTTCTGCCTCTGTGCTGCACTCTGTGAGAGGATCCAGAGCCTGATATCGTGTGCTGGGGGATACGCTGCCCTTTCCCCAGGGGGTGGCGTGTTCTCCAGGTATGGATCCTCGAGCCCCTGACTGCCGCCGTTTATCTACACGTGCCGGCAGCCATAATGGAACCCCGCGTGCGGCAGGAAGACCCCCTGAAACTGGAGACTTACCTCCTGATTCTCCAGCATCAAGAAACAGCGGCAATGTGACATTGGCGGCCAGTGGAAAGCCTCAGAGAACCCCGCAGCGTGCGGCTGCAAAGCCGCAGGGAACAGGTGATAGCCCCACTCAGACTGCGGGCAGGAGAGGAGCAGCAACCAGGAGCAGCAGAGATCCACTGCAGGAATCTCTGTGTGACTCCAGCAATGCACCGGGCGGGGTCAGGAGAGGTCCTGGGAGGAAAACAAGCCTAGGATCCTCTCTGAGCTCCTCTTCAGAGCAGATAACTCTGCACCCAGGAAAGCTGGATGAAAAAGAAAGGCCCGCTGCTGAGCAGGCAGCGGGTGAGCAGAGAGCAGAGCCGGCGGGTCAGGTTGCTGAACAAGCAGCCTGCAAAGTCTCTGGACCAGGAAAAGCTGCAGGAATGGAGCCTGGAACCCCAAAGGGTGAGGTATGTGAAGCTGGGAGTAGTGTTTCTGTGCCTCAGCCCAGAAGGGGTGCTTCAGGTGTAACTAGCAGTGACTTAGCTCCTGGTGTGGTTGCTGGTGTTTCTGGCTCTTCTCCTGGTATCTCCTCTGGTGTACAAGCTGGAGAGGCCAGGAGACTGTTTAATTGGGGTGTCATGAGTCCCACTGAAACACCCTCATTATACTCATCAAGGGTGGCGTATTTTTTAAACCAGTATGAGGAGGTAAAGAAGCAATTAAAACGACATAAATTGCAGTATAAGAATGTGAAAGTTCAGGACAACATGTTACCAAGAAGTAAAAAAGCGGTCCTCTCCTCCAGGCTGGAGAAGCTGGAGGAGGAGATTGCGACTTTGGAGGAAAAGAGGGCCTCTATAGTGAAAAATGGAGGGCCGTTTATGGAAAAATTTAAAAATGACTGTCGGTTTGAAAGCATGTCTGGCTCCAGTCCGTTAGGGCTGCGGTCTGGAAGCCAGAGGACGGTGAAGGAGTCGGCGGTGGAATCAGAGGTGGACTCATTACCGGGTGGCCAAGGGGACCCCTCTGAACCAGTTATGTCATCCTCTGGGGATGAAGGCAGGTCTGGGGGGAGACTAATGGTGGAGATAAGGCAGCTGGAATCCCCAGTGGGCAAATTGTATTTCGGTGACGAGGAGGTCCCAGAGGATGAGGTGGTAAAAGAAAAGAAAAAGAAGATCATAAAAGAAGAAGTATTACGTTTTGTGCCTTCTGAACCCATTGCTGAGCCCAGCCCGGTTCCTGTAGTGGAATCAGGCCAAACAGCATGGGAGAGTGAATCTGAGATGGTGGCAGAAGGTGTCCCCCTTTCCTGCAGTGGAAAGGAGAACACAGGAGCAGACAGGGTTAAAACCCCTGACAGTGTTGCGGACAAGGTGAAGGATGGAATGGCTGCGGACAAGGCTCAGAAAAAGGCATTAGAAAGGGCCAGGGCAAAATCTGGAAGGTTTATAAAGACACCAGTAAAGAAACCAGTAAAGAAACCATTAAAGTCTGTGGAGGTTGCAGAATCTTCAGGGACTGTGCGGGCTGCAGAGAGGGTGAGGGGTGTGGAGGATAAGAGGTCCTCTGCAGTTCCTGAAATGGGGGGCCCTTCAAACCCTGCCTTTAATGACGCCAGTACTTCTCTAGGGAACCCGACCAGTCTGAGGGGAGTGAAGAGCGATGGGATTGTAAGCAAGGTAAAAGATGTTGCGAGTGGTAACTTAGGAAGAGACGCAAATGAGAGTATGAATGAGAGTATGAATGAATGTATGAATGAGGAAATTGTTACAAATAAGGATGGAAATAGTGAAATGAATGGCGAGGCAAATGAAGATATAACTGGTGAGAGTATGAACGAGGAATTGGTAGCTGCTTATGCAGCAGATACGGAAGTCGAGGAGGAAGAGGCTGAGGAAGAGGCTGACGGGAGGAGGCAGGTTGCAAGGGAAGCAGGGGATTGTGTAAGTCCAAATAGGAGATCATATGCTAGTGTGGCTGCAGGTGACTCTTTGCCCAGGGAATCAGGTAATGGTAACTTGCAACGGCGCCTCTTGGAGGCTTTGAGGAAGGGGAAAGAGACTTCCATGCAGGTGGAGGGTGAACCGGTTAACCTGTCTTTTTGGACAGAGAGACATGGTCTGAGAACCTTCCGAGAGGAAAGAGCGGGAGAGACCGTTTGGTCTCTCCCTACATCCGGGGGGAGCCGTAGGAATGTGGCCCGTCTCTCTTGGAGGAGTGAAGAAGCAACGCCTTCTAGGAAAGACGTTGTAGAGCTTCTCCTGGGGATGGGCTTTGTGGCAAATGACATCTTTGCCCTAATCCATCCCTACGGCACCAAGAGTTTTGATGTTAGTTTTGTTAGACCAGAGGGGCTTGAGCTCTTCTGGTCTAAATATGAACTGGCAAAGAACACCCCGGCCTGGCGGGGATTTTCTGTCCAGGCTATAACCCGCCAGACGATGGTCAAGAAAGTGACGGTATTAACCTGTAACGAATCACTTTCTAGCGTGGACATTATGACATGGCTCAGTCGTTATGGCGAGGTTGGACAATTCCCCGCCAAAGTTTTGGATGATCACGGCATCTGGTCAGGTGCCTGGACCTTCAGCGTAAAGCTGAGGGCACAGGGCAACTCAGTTGCTCATATCCCCTCCTCTGCTTTCTTGGGTAGAGATAGAATTATGGTTTTCTATCAGGGACAGCCGAAGGTCTGCTATAGGTGTGGTAGTCCCACCCACTTTAGCGCACAATGCGACGTTCGCAAGTGTGCAAAGTGTGGGGACATTGGCCATCTTGCCGCATCCTGTAGACGGATTCGGTGTAACCTGTGCGGGGACCTGGGTCATCCCTTCAGTCGTTGTCCGCTTGCCTTTTCCAACAAGGCTCAGGGACGGGCCCGGACTCAAGCGGATGCTAGCCATGAAGCTGGGTCTGTTGTTGAAGAAGGGCCTGCTGCCGGGACTGGGCCGGTTGGTGAAGGGACGAGTGCCGGTGATACCAGCACTGGAAGAAGCAGACAGGGTACAGTTAAGAACTTAAGGCCTTCCAAGATTAAACGGCAAGAAAAACGACGTAGAGATAGGGAGCAGGCGGCAGCTGGTCCCTTGGTTGATCCTCTGGCAGGCCTTTTGGCTGGGGATCCAGGTTGTAGCGACCCAGGGTACAGCGATGAGGAGGGAGGACCTGGGGTTCAGCCTGAGGAAGCCAACCCCTCTGCTACATCCGTATCCTCGTACGGCGAAAGCATGGATGAGGATTACAGGATGTGGTTGAGGGATAGGAGGAACAAACGGAGCAAGAGGAAAAAGAAAGGAGAGGGTCGCAAGCCCTCTCTGGAGTGGGATTCATCTGTCCCACTCACCCTTGACCAGATGCCAGAGGAAGAATTAGTCGGGGCCCCTCCTGTGGATCTCTCCAACCGGTATCAGGTCCTTGACGAGGATCCCCCAACTCCAGTTGGGGAGGAGGAGGATGTGGTACCGGAGGGCGCAAAGGCTTCCTCGCAGGTTGCCGGGCCCTGCCCTCCTTCTTCTGGAGGGGGGGCTAAGCCTGATTCCGTGGGCAAACAGAACGGTATGGATGTATCAGTGTGTCTGAAAAGGCAAAAGGAAAATGAAGGATCAGGAGATAATGATGAGGAGAGTGGTGGTGGAGGGGGGAAAAATAAAGCTATCCAACTCGATCATGTATGATGGCGGAACTCACCCTGTTGACGCTAGCAAGTATTAATGTTGCTAGCATTAAGTCAGACGTGGCCCGTTTTATGGCCTTTGATTTTTTCAGCCGTATTGATGCTGATATTTTATTTTTGCAAGAGACCTGGTTAACAAGTGTTGAGTTGCTGGCGAAAGCCAAGCAGGAATGGCGGCTCGGTCCGTCATTCTGGTCTCTTGCGGCCGAGCCACGTAGCGGGGTGGCGGTCCTTTTTAAAACCGCCGAAAGAGTAGAATGCAGGAGGATTATCGAGTTGGAAATGGGAAGGTGCCTGATTCTAGATGTCCTCATGGGAAGACAAGAATTAAGATTAATCAACATCTATGGACCACAAAGTAGGTGGGACCGTAAATGTCTTCTTATGAGGATTAAGCCTTTTCTTTTTACCAGCCGACAAGTGATCTTTGGAGGAGACTTTAACAATGTGACTAGAGTCTGTGATAGGGGGGTCCCCAGAGGTGGGCTGGATGCTGATGGCGTCGTCTTGAGTAGAATAGTTGAGGAAGCTCGTCTGGTGGATGCTCATTTACGGCACAAACCGGATCACGTGGATTTCACCTTTAATCAGGGAAATCGTAGGTCTAGAATAGATAGGTTTTATTTGAAGGAGGAGGCTGTTTTTTCGGCTTTACAAGCTGAGGAAGTGGAATTCTCCGATCACTGTTTAATTAGTTTCTCTCTGAATGTTACAGAGACTCCCCGCATGGGAAAAGGAATATGGAAGTTGAATTCGTCTCTCCTGGAAGAAGCGATGGTAAGACAATCCTTTGAGGATTTCCTTCAGAGCCAGGTACCTTTGGTGGACATGTGCAACAGTAAGTCGGAGTGGTGGGAGATGTTTAAAAAAAGGACGGCAAGGTTTTTCCGAAAGCTCTCTAACCTCAGGAGCTGGGACAGATACCGTCTGTACCAGGAACTGAGGAAGAAACTTGAAAGACTTGTGTCGACGGGAGATAGCCGCGAGGATATCTCTCGTGTGAAATCCTTGCTCAAGAGGTGTCAGTATGATAGGTACGCCTCTTTGGTTACCGAGAGGGATTTCGGGAAATACCGCTCGCCCGACCCTTACGGGAACTGTAAGATGGCAGTAAGAAGTAAACTAGTGTTGGGCCTGGTTGACAGTACGGGCTCCCTGAATAGGTCCAAATCAGGGATCCTGGAGGTCGTCAGGTCCTTCTACTCTCACCTCTTGGGTAGGAAAGAACTAAATCGGGACAGTCTTTCAGCTTTCTTGGCTGGGGCGATTCCCGGGGCGGGAATGGACCCCTCTCTTGATATTTTGACAGAACCTATCAGGGAAGAGGAAGTGAGACTGGCCATTGATGGGCTTAGGCCCAAAAAATCGCCAGGTCCGGATGGCTTAACATCCGAGTGGTATAAGACTTTTAGGGAACAATTAGTTCCTCTCTTGACCGAGGTGTATAATGAATGTCTTTCCTCGGGCACTCTGCCAAGGTCAATGGGTAAGTCCGCCCTGATTCTTCTGTCAAAGGGTAAGGATCCGTCCCGCATTGAGAATTGGAGACCCATATCGCTTCTCAATGTGGACAGAAAGATTTTGGCAAAGATACTCTTCTGCAGATTGGCGAAATTTGCGCCGAAGCTTCTTTCGGGGTCCCAGCATTGTTCAGTTCCCGGGCGGAGCGCTTTTAGCGCCGTTCTCAGTGTCCGAGAGGCCGTGGAACGGGGCAGGGCGGGTCTTTGGAAGGGGCTTTTGTTATCCCTGGATCAGGCTAAGGCTTTTGACCGAGTGAATCACGAATACCTGTGGTCTGTCCTCTTGTGGTATGGTCTACCCGGGAGGTTTGTAGATTGGCTAAAAACCTTGTACAAAGGGGCCGAGAGTTTCCCGTTGGTTAATGGTTGGCTGGGTCGTCCTTTTGAGGTGGCTTCCGGTGTCCGCCAGGGATGTCCTTTAAGCCCTCTGCTGTACGTGTTTGCAATCGATCCTTTCATCAGAAGGGTAGATCGTGGACCGTTGGCGGGGGTGAGGATGGAACTGGCGGTGGGGGGGCCATCTCTGAAGGTGGTAGCGTATGCCGATGATGTCTCTATTTTTACCTCTTCGGAAGAGGAGGTGGGATGGGTGATGTCGGAGGTGAATCGCTATTCGGAAGTTTCCGGGTCCCAGATTAACCGGGACAAATGTGAGACTCTCTGGCTGGGGGAAGGGGATCCTGTCTTCGATCTCCAGGGCACTCTTCCAGAACCCCAGAAATCAGTAAAGATCTTAGGCATCAACTTTGGCCAAGATGAGGATTATCATCAACAAAATTGGGAGGGTAGACTGAAAGATGTCGCCCAAAAGGTGGACCGCTGGAAGGGGTGGTCTTTATCCCTCAGGGAAAGGGTTCACTTGTGCAAAGCTTACCTGATTCCTGTGCTTTTATATCTGAGCAGTGTCTGTGTCTTGCCAGGCTCTCTCTGGGCAACGGTCTACAGCCTCTTTTTCCAGATGTTATGGGGAAATAGGCTGAACCTAATCAGGAGAGAGGTGACTTACCGCACAAGGAGACTAGGCGGGTTGGATATGGTCAACCCAGTGGTATTTTTAACAAATACCTTCTTGAAAATAAACATTGCAAATCTCTGGAAAGAGAGGGCTCCTTTGTGGGTAATTTCCTGTAGGGAATGGTTCCGGCCCTTCTTCCAGGAATGGGAGACAGGAGGGCGTGTGAAAGACCTGCGTGCGTCACATGGACATCTCCCGGCTTACGTTGCCCCGGTTCTGAAGATCATAAGGCGGTGGGGCCTGAGAAGGACTGAGATAGAGACCATGTCGAGGGGTTCCCTTGACAGGGGGGTCCTGTCTTCTTTCTTCCAGGCGCCGCTGGCCTTGAAGGATTGCCCAAGTCAGGATCTGGAGGGTGGGCTACTTTTGCTTAATTCAGAAAGGATCCCTAAGAAGGTTTGGGATGTGACTTGGCGCTGCTTTCATGGAAAGCTATATGTAAGGGATAATATGAAGTGCAGGAACCCCGAGGAAAGGGGTTGTCCCCGGGAGGGGTGTGGGGGCGTGCTGGAAAGCATGGACCACTTCCTGCTTCACTGTCCCTTTAATATAGAGGTGTACAAAAGGGTGGGGGCTTCCATCGGTTGGCCCAGGCTGGCCGCCTTGTCTTATGCGGAATGGGCCTATGGCGCATTCAAAGACCTTGGTGGGAGGGACCGTCGCACTTTATTTTTAGTCAGTGCAGTGGTTAGGCATCACATCTGGTGTGCACGGTGTCTAGTGTCGACGAGTCGCAAAATCCTCCCAGTGGAAACGGTACATAGGAACATTAGGGGTGACCTGGTGAAGGTGCGCTCTCTGGAGTATGAAAACTGGGGGGACCCCAAGGCCTCTCGCCTGTGGAGGGGCTTTTGTTTCGGGGTTCCCTGACTGAGTAATACTCCTTGTCCTGGTGGTGGGCTGATCTAGAAGACACAGTTAGAGTTTTTGAAAGGGATTTTTCATAAATCGTTTGATACATCACAGATAAGACATATATTATACAAGCCTCATCTCTGATGCATGCAGCACATCGAAATTAGCACGTAACACACCCTCTGCCAGTACTGGACACAATAGCAGCATCTCTGAACAAAGGAGCTATTTAACATCTCACCTCACATACAATGATAGCAACTTATTCAACTTATTAGCATGTAGAGAAAACCTGTTCTATGTAAAATAACTCTTTTGCAAGTATTGTATACAGCAGATACCAGCATTGTTTAACAAAGTTTCAACTGTAATTTGGTGACACATGTTCCCAGAGCCTCTTTAGAAATACCAGGATTGTTCCAATTGGACCTTGAGAAACAATATGCGCCCACCCCCAAAAAGCCCTATAAGTATGTGATGAAAAATAAAGATGTCAGATATTTAACAGCCTAAGTTCGGTCTGGGCTGATATTTATCTCTCTGATCAGACGCAAAGGGATATTCATTGCACAGGGAAATATTCATGGGTTGGAGGTCTGATGCCTCATCTTGTACCAGCATAAACCTGCCTGAAGAAAACCGCTAACAGTTTGGTGTCAGAAGGTGGGATCCACCAAAATACAGTATCGGGTAAGTGATTCTATATTTAAGATATATATTATTACTGCCCTATACTGTAAGAGTGGATTATTTGAACCCGGTAATCGCTTCTGATAAGCGTCTCCCAGGAATCTGATATTCCTAAAGAAATAGAGGGATCTGATGTCCCCCAGGAATCTGATATTTCTGGAAAAAAAATGGGGTCTGGAGTCCCCTAATCTGAAAAACAGTATTGTGTGCAACGAATATCCTTTGCTAAAACCTGTATATAGCTGTATAGTTGCTTAAGCATTTTTAGTCGTTATATATATAAGGTTGAATTTTACTGTATAGACTGTGTATAGATTATGTATAGATTGTATGTGAGTTCATGCTGAAATTGAAGGTATAAAATTGGCCATCAATAGTTTAAAATCTGCCATAAATTCAGGAGTAGTATGAGTCTGAATTAGAAGTAATGCCATCCAGAATAGTTTAAAATCTGCCATAAATTCAGGAGTAGTTATGAACCTGAATTAGAAGAAATAGGATAAAAAAAACACATGAACTGATAAGCATAAGGTTTATCAGTGAGTATTTTTGCACTGAACACAAACATCCTTTGATAAACCTCCAAATTCAGCTGATCTCACTGTATATTTTAGCTAAGTAAAAATGGGCAATTCTTATGGTAAGGAGGATCCCAAAAAGAAATTGAATTTTAAATTTAGAACTGAAAATCATGTCCCTAAGTCTGCTGCGAATCACTCTATGGTAAAACTGTCTCCTAAAAATGAATTGGGGGAAAAGTCCAAAAATGTTTGTCCAGAGGTGTTTAGGTCCATTTTATACTGATCCTTGGGTTGATAATATGTGTAAATGGACAGAAGGAATGAAATGTACTGACCCGTTCCCAAAAGAAGGGTCTTTTTCAGACTTTCATATGGCCATGATCAAGGGCCTATGTCTGAATGACATAGACACTTTTCCATGGTACAAAGGAGACCCTCATTGGAATAAAATGTATATGAAAACTTGTGGCCAAGCATGGCTGTCTGTGCAAAAAATTTTGGACTGACTTGTGCAGTTCAAACACAAGACAGCAAAGTAAAAAAAAAACATTGTGACCCCAACTCCTGTCCCACCCCCATATCTGCCATTGTACAGTTGGATGATGGGATATGCGCACACTTGACTACCACAAGCTCCTGGCTTTACAGAACCTGTGGAACAAGTTTTGTCTGGGCATGCTAGTCAGTCTATTGTACAGTCTGCACAGCCCAGTAGAACAAAATATACGAGGGCATTAAAGATTCAAGGGCTGACCAAAGACTCTTAACGGTCTATGGTCAAAGGGAGGAGTAGTATTGGATGGGAAGACCCTTCCCAACCCCATGGACAATGAGTCCATTAATTCTGATGCCTAGAGACTTGCAGCAGATATAAGAAGAATATGTGGCAAAACTGATTAAGAAATTAAACATTGACTATAATGATATTTCGCTCTTGTTTCCCTTGCCAACAGGTGCACCAGCTGGATTTTCCTTTTGCTTCTTAGGGGGGTTTCTGTGAGTTTATAGGAGAGGACTGCAGATACCAGGGATAAAGTCCAGGCCCATATGGATAAGATCACTGTAATTCAGGACAGAGATAGGGTTATTACTGAGGGATAGAATCCTTTCGCAGCTTTGGGTGGTTTTGGAGATTTCCTGTTTTCCATAGGTAACTGGTTGAAGGAAATAGGAATATATATATACTTATGTTGTTGTTTTTCTCTTTATCGTATATATCCTGGTGAGATGCTCCTGCTGGTTGATCGATCGGATCTCCCAGTGATGTGCAGATAATCACATCCTAATCGCAGCTCCCAGATACACCACAGATCAACCTATGTCTTTGATAGAAAGGATGTCCAACTAAACGTTCATCGCCACGCCACACCTTACCACATCAGGACCTGCCTTAGAGTCAACTCCCCAAAGAATCGAACCGAAGGATGGAGCATCATCATGGAGGCAATGACACCCAAGGAGTATCACAATCGACGAGGGCAAGCTGAGGAAACCGAAGATTTAGCAAGAGACTCAAAGAACACAGGGGACATATTACAGAGAGGAGGGAACTGTCGTGGAAAGTTTTATTAAGCATAGGATGACTATAGTAGACTTTCTTTTTGGCTTAGGAATGGTATGTAGGTTTATTTTCTATATGCCTCCCTGTGTAAGGTCTGACCTGATTACGGTTATGAGAGCGTGATCGGGTCAGGTCGTTGCAAGGGAAATTCTATAAATCAGCACTCTGGTCCCTACTTCCCATGTGAAAGCCGCCACCGTTGGTTTGAGAGGGATCCAATGGCTGCTGGCTCTGAGAGCAATGTTCTTAGTGAAGGCTACCAGCGGGTCCTCATCAGCAACGGTGGGGTATGGCACACTGATGCCGGTCTCACTGAACCATGGGCGCCCCAACATGGAACATTGGTTGGTGGGACTGGTGTCCATGTGAATGCTATATCACCTTTATTGGTCGACTCTGTTTTAAAAGACCTTCCTCAGGGACTGATCCCCCCTGTCGGAACCATGTCTAACAGAGATTCACTGTGGGTCAGTAGCATATTTGTACCAGATTAAATAGATGTTGTCCGATTAGGGCCACATTTGTTTAAAAGAAGGCTGATTCATTTGGGAGCATTTGCGCATGTTCTGGGTGTGGTAGTGGATGGTGAGTGTTTGAGCGCCACCCACCGCCGCTCTCAGGAAATGTGCGAATGTGTACCTTCCAGGTCTAAAAAGTATTTCTATTGGTCAAGGCATGAGGTGGAATGTACCTGCCTATCTGTAACATTACTGGGCAGCCATGTGCCATGGAGGGCGGGGTTAGCCCAGTAAAAGGTCTAACCCGAATATCCTATCTATGTGTAGAGCGGGCATGTCTTTCTTTCTCACTTTTCTTTTTTCTCTCTCTTCACTATGCAGGAGATTTTTTCCTACTGTGCGCCAAATTACACAGAAGGTTTTTTTTATCTCCTTCATAGTCTTTAGTATCTTCATGTGTCACACACACGCACGATATATATATATATATATACATACATACATACACACACACACACACGGCCTTAGATGGAGGAAAACGTACAGTGATCCCGTTTTTATATATATATATAAGTTGGGATCAATGGTTGGATTGAAAGGGATTTTTCATAAATCGTTTGATACATCACAGATAAGACATATATTATACAAGCCTCATCTCTGATGCATGCAGCACATCGAAATTAGCACGTAACACACCCTCTGCCAGTACTGGACACAATAGCAGCATCTCTGAACAAAGGAGCTATTTAACATCTCACCTCACATACAATGATAGCAACTTATTCAACTTATTAGCATGTAGAGAAAACCTGTTCTATGTAAAATAACTCTTTTGCAAGTATTGTATACAGCAGATACCAGCATTGTTTAACAAAGTTTCAACTGTAATTTGGTGACACATGTTCCCAGAGCCTCTTTAGAAATACCAGGATTGTTCCAATTGGACCTTGAGAAACAATATGCGCCCACCCCCAAAAAGCCCTATAAGTATGTGATGAAAAATAAAGATGTCAGATATTTAACAGCCTAAGTTCGGTCTGGGCTGATATTTATCTCTCTGATCAGACGCAAAGGGATATTCATTGCACAGGGAAATATTCATGGGTTGGAGGTCTGATGCCTCATCTTGTACCAGCATAAACCTGCCTGAAGAAAACCGCTAACAGTTTTGTTTTGTTTTAAGAATAGGATGAAAAGGCTTACAGGCTACTGAACCATAGCCGACAAGTTGTGGGAAGTGTTCGGTGTTGTAGATTTTGGAAAGTAGTTAATTTGTACTGTATTATATTATATTAAGTTATGTTGTAATAATATGTTGTATTATATTAGTAGAGGTGTAGTGGGGCTTAGTTAGGTTGGGAGGGGGTGTGGGGGGAGGAGGTGGGGTATATGTATATATGTGTATATAAAGGGGGGATATATATATAAAAAAAAAAAAAAAATTTAATAAAAGGAAAATATATAAAAAAATAAATAAAATGTGTATGTATATATATGTATGTATGTATGTATATATATATGTATATATATAAAAAAAATAAAAAAAATAATAATAATAATTGTGTGTGATACAAACTGGTCGACCCCAGTCCAACTGGGGATGAACTTACGGACTGACAGAGCTCAGGGTTTTCTTTTCCCTTTGAACTTTGAGGGTGGTCAGTTTGTCCGTTTGCAGTGGGGTTGGTGAAGGGTTTAATAGTTAGTATTTAAGTTAAGGTTTCTGCTTGTGTTTTGTATATTTGTTTTTTATAAACGGCTGGCATATAATTATTACATTTTGTATATATGTCTGTATATATGTTTTGTATAAATGGATTTTAGATGAGCATGAAAGCATTTTAATATGTAAATATGTAAAATAGGGGGTTTTGGGGTGGGAGACTGGTCGGGTAAGGGAATAGTATTTTTGCTAGACTCTGTGTTATGTCACTTGTTTGGTTTATTGCTATGTTTGGATAAGTTTTCCATTATGTAAGTTATTTATTTATATTTTAATAAAAAAGTCCAGCAATAGAACAGAGGATTTTGAGAGATTTAGGCCCATTTCACCCAGGCACAGCAGGGGTTCATTCACGGCAAAAGGGGGTTCTTGTCACCCAGCAATACAACAGACGATTTTGAGAGATTTAGGCTCCTGTCATCCAGGCACAGCAGGGGTTCATTCACGGCAAAAGGGGGTTCTTGTCACCCAGCAATAGAACAGACGATTTTGAGAGATTTAGGCCCCTGTCACCCAGGCACAGCAGGGGTTCTTTTACGACAAAAGGGGGATCTTGTCACCCAGCAATAGAACATAGGATTTTGAGAGATTTAGGCCCCTGTCACCCAGGCACAGCAGGGGTTCATTCACGGCAAAAGGAGGTTCATGTCACCCAGCAATAGAACAGAGTATTTTGAGAGATTTAGGCCCCTGTCACCCAGGCACAGCAGGGGTTCATTCACGACAAAAGGGGGTTCATTTCACCAAGCAATACAACAGAGGATTTTGAGAGATTTAGGCCCCTGTCACCCAGGCACAGCAGGGGTTCATTCACGGCAAAAGGGGGTTCATGTCACCCAGCAATAGAACAGAGGATTTTGAGAGATTTAGGCCCCTGTCACCCAGGCACAGCAGGGGTTCATTCACGACAAAAGGGGGTTCATTTCACCCAGCAATACAACAGAGGATTTTGAGAGATTTAGGCCCCTGTCACCCAGGCACAGCAGGGCTTCATTCATGGCAAAAGGGGGATCTTGTCACCTAGCAATAGAACAGAGGATTTTGAGAGATTTAGGCCCATTTCACCCAGGCACAGCAGGGGTTCATTCACGGCAAAAGGCGGTTCTTGTCACCCAGCAATACAACAGACGATTTTGAGAGATTTAGGCCCCTGTCATCCAGGCACAGCAAGGGTTCATTCACAGCAAAAGGGGGATTTGGCACCCAGCAATAGAACAGAGGATTTTGAGAGATTTAGGCCCCTGTCACCCAGGCACAGCAGGGGTTTATTCACGACAAAAGGGGATCTTGTCACCCAGCAATAGAACAGAGGATTTTGAGAGATTTAGGCCCATGTCACCCAGGCACAGCAGGGGTTCATTCACGGCAAAAGGGGGTTCATGTCACCCAGCAATAGAACAGAGGATTTTGAGAGATTTAGGCCCCTGTCACTCAGGCACGGCAGGGGTTTGTATACGCCAAAAATGGTAAAATGTCACCCGACAATTGAAAATAAGAATTTTTTCAATTTAGGGCACTAAAATTGGCACTTTTTTAAATTAAAATGGGTCTAAAATAGTCCTTGAAAAGGCTAGAGGGATGTAAAAGGCAGTAAAATGTGCTTAACAGCATGGCAACTGCTCTGCAAACAAATGTGGATAGGGAAATAGCTTAAAATGAAATAAAATAACTAAAAATTACAAATTATTAACCTGCAACTCAGAGAAGGAGGTGGAAATGGAGTCAGAGGTTAAGGAGGCGGTGCATGTAGTGTTGTAGGTGGAGGAAGCAATGGATGAGGAGGAGGTAGCCAACAATGTTTTTTTTTTATTTTTATTGGGGTAGGTAGCCCCCAAAATATTAGGACAAATAAAAAAAAAGAAAACAAAGAATCATTGCACTTGACTTGAGTACAAGAATGTATGTTTGATGGTGGTATAAATGTCTATTCTGCACAAGGTACAGACAAGTCTTGTGGGATCCAAGCCTGGTTCATTTTAATGAACGTGAGCTTGTCCACGTTGGCTGTGGACAGACGGCTGCGTCTGTCTGTAATGACGCCTCCTTCCGTGCTAAATACACGTTCAGAGAGTACACTGGCTGCAGGGCAGGCCAGCACCTCAAAGGCATACAGGGCAAGCTCTGGCCATGTGAAAAATTTGGAGACCCAGAAGTTGAATGGGGCAGAACCATCAGTCAGTACGTGTAGTCGTGTGCACAGGTACTGTTCCACCATGTTGTTTAATTGCTGCCTCCTGCTAACACGCTCCATATCAGCAGTTGGGGCCGGTTGTTGCGGCGAGGTGACAAAGCTTTTTCACATGTCGGCTATGCTAACCCTGCCTTCTGAGGTGCTGGCGCTGACACAGCTGCGTTGGCGACCTCTTCCTCCTCCCCTGCCTTCGCCTTGTGCTTCCACTTGTCCCCCTGGCGTCAGTCAGGAATGCTCTCAGGAGCGCGTTTACCAGCGTGCGCCTGTAGTCGCGCATCTTCCGATCACGCTCCAGTAAGGGAATTAAGGATGGCACATTGTCTTTGTAACGGGGATCCAGCAGGTTGGCCACCCAGTAGTCAGCACACGTTAAAATGTGGGCAACTCTGCTGTCGTTGCGCAGGCACTGCTGCATGTAGTCGCTCATGTGTGCCAGGCTGCCCAGAGGTAAGGACAAGCTGTTCTCTGTGGGAGGCGTATAGTCTGCGTCCTCCGTATCCCCCCAGCCACGCACCAGTGATGGGCCCGAGCTGCGCTGGATGCCACCCCGCTGTGAACATGCTTCATCCCCATCCTCCTCCTCATTCTCCTCCTCCTCGTCCTCCAGTAGTGGGCCCTGGCTGGCCAAATTTGTACCTGGCCTCTGCTGTTGCAAAAATCCTCTTTCTGAGCCACTTCTAAAAGACTGGCCTGAAAGTTTTAGAGATGACCCATCTTCCTCCTCCTCGTCCTGGGCCACATCCTCTTCCATCATCGCCCTCAGTGTTTTCTCAAGGAGACATAGAAGTGGTATTGTAACGCTGATAACAGGGTCATCGACACTGGCCATGTTGGTGGAGTACTAGAAACAGCGCAACATTGCACACAGGTCTCGCATGGAGGCCCAGTCATTGGTGGTGAAGTGGTGCTGTTCAGCAGTGCGACTCACCCATGCGTGCTGCAGCTGAAACTCCACTATGGCCTGCTGCTGCTCGTACAGTCTCTCCAGCATGTGCAAGGTGGAGTTCCACCTGGTGGGCACGTCGCATATGTGGCGGTGTGCGGGAAGGCCAAAGTTACGCTATAGAGCAGACAGCCGAGCAGCGGCAGTATGAGAACGCTGGAAGCACGCACAGACGACCCGCACTTTATGCAGCAGCTCAGACATGTCGGGGTAGTTGTAAATGAATTTCTGCACCACCAAATTCAGCACATGCGCCAGGCAAGTGATGTGCGTCAAACCGGCTAGTCCTCGAGCTGCAACGAGATTTCGCCCATTATCGCACACCACCAGGCCGGGCTTGAGGCTCACTGGCAGCAACCACTCGTCGGTCTGTTGTTCTATACCCCGCCACAACTCCTGCGCGGTGTGGGGCCTGTCCCCCAAACACATCAGTTTCAGAACGGCCTGCTGACGTTTACCCCTGGCTGTGCTGAAGTTGGTGGTGAAGTTCTGTCGCTGACCGGATGAGGAGGTGGTAGAAGAGGAGGAGGAAGCCGAGTAGGAAGAGGAGGCAATAGTGGGCAAAGAATGATGCCCTGCGATCATTGGCGGCGGAAGGAGTGTGCCAAACAGCTCTCCGCCTGGGGCCTAGCCACCACTACATTTACCCAGTGTGCAGTTAGGGAGATATAGCGTCCCTGGCCGTGCTTAATGGTCCACGTATCTGTACTTGGTTGTGCAGGGAGGGCACGGCTCTCCTGGAGAAGTAGTGGCAGCTGGGAACGACGTACTGTGGGACAGCAAGCGACATGAGCTGTTTGAAGCTGTCTGTCTCCACCAGCCTGAATGACAGCATTTCAAAGGCCATCAGTTTAGAAATGCTGGCATTCAGGGCCAGGGATCGAGGGTGGCTAGGTGGGAATTTACGCTTTCTATCAAAGGTTTTGTGAGATGGAGAGCTGAACGCTTCCGTGTGACATGGTGGAGATGCTTGGTGACGGAGGTGGTGTTGTTGGTGGCACATCCTCTGTTTGGTGGGCGGCAGGTGCCAACGTTCCTCCAGAGGCGGAGGAAGAGGCCGAGGCAGCAGAAGAAGAGGGAGAAGGAGGGGCCTAAGCCCTTTCTTGGTTTTGAAGGTGCTTACTCCACTGCAGCCCGTGTCTCGCATGTAGATGCCTGGTCATGCAGGTTGTGCTAAGGTTCAGAACGTTAATGCCTCGCTTCAGGCTCTGATGGCACAGCGTGCAAACCACTCGGGTCTTGTCGTCAGCACATTGTGTGAAGAAGTGCCATGCCAGGGAACACCTTGAAGCTGCCTTTGGTGTGCTTGGTCCCTGTTGACGGTGGCCAGTAGCAGGCGAACTGTTTTAGCGACGGCTGCTCTGCTTTTGCACCCTGCTCCCGCTTTTTCTACGCTGTTGGCTCAGTCTCACCACTGCCTCTTCCTCCGAACTCTGAAAGTCAGTGGCACGACCTTCATTCCATGTGGAGTCTAGGACCTCATCGTCCCCTGCATCGTCTTCCACCCAGTCTTCCTCCCTGACCTCCTTTTCGGTCTGCACACTGCAGAAAGACGCAGAAGTTGGCACCTGTGTTTCGTCATCATCAGAGACGTGCTGAGGTGGTATTCCCATGTCCTCATCAGGAAACATAAGTGGTTGTGCGTCAGTGCATTCTATGTCTTCCACCCCTGGGGAAGGGCTAGGTGGATGCCCTTGGGAAACGCTGCCAGCAGAGTCTTTAAACAGCATAAGAGACTGCTGCATGACTTGAGGCTCAGACAGGTTCCCCGATATGCACGGGGGTGATGTGACAGACTGATGGGCATGGGTTTCAGGCACTACCTGTGCGCTTTTTGCAGAAGACTGGGTGGGAGATAATGTGAACGTGCTGAATCTGCTGTCGGCCACCCAATTTATTAGCGCCTGTACTTGCTCAGGCCTTACCATGCTTAGAATGGCATTAGGCCCGACCAAATATCGCTGTAGATTCTGGCGGCTACTTAGACCTGAGGTAGTAGGTTCAGTAGGACGTGAAGCTGTGGCAGAACGGCCACGTCCTCTCCCTGCACCAGAGGCTCCACCAACACCACCACCACGACCATGACAGCGTCCCTTATTAGATTTTTGCCTCATAGTTAGCGTTTACAAAGCAAAGTAAAAAGTGGTTAAAACTGTTAAAAATAATTAACTGCCAATAAAAACCCTGATGTAGGGTATTGCATTTTTTTTTAAAACTCTATATGACAACGGTATTTGTGGCCAAAATGTGACACTCACTTATGCACGTCTTATCCCAGATGTGCAATATATTAGAGGCTTTTTTCACCACAGTATGCCAAAGCTGTATTTCTGGCCTAAATGTGACAGTCACTTATGCTTGTCTAATCCCAGATGTGCAGTATATTAGAGTTTTTTTCAGCCCAGTAACCAAAAAGCCGTATTTCTGGCCTAAATGTGACAGTCACTTATGCACGTGTAATCCCAGATGTGCAGTATATCAGAGGCTTTTTACACCCCAGTAACAAAAAAGCCGTATTTCTGGCCTAAATGTGACAGTCACTTATGCATGTGTAATCCCAGATGTGCAATATATTAGAGTCTTTTTCACCCCAGAAACCAAAAAGCCGTTTTTCTGGCCTAAATGTGACAGTCACTTATGCAAGTGTAATCCCAGATGTGCAGTATATCAGAGGCTTTTTTCACCCCAGTAACCAAAAAGCCGTATTTCTGGCCTAAATGTGACAGTCACTTATGCACGTGTAATCCCAGATATGCAGTATATCAGAGGCTTTTTTCACCACAGTAACAAAAAAGCCGTATTTCTGGCCTAAATGTGACAGTCACTTATGCACCTGTTATCTTAGATGTGCAGTATATCAGAGGCTTTTTTCACCCCTAGTATGCCAAAGCCGTTTTTCTGGCCTAAATGTGACAGTCACTTATGCTTGTCTAATCCTAGATGTGCAGTATATTAGAGGCTTTTTTCACCCCAGTAACCAAAAAGCCGTATTTCTGGCCTAAATGTGACAGTCACTTATGCATGTGTAATCCCAGATGTGCAATATATTAGAGGCTTTTTTTCACCCCAGTAACCAAAAAGCCGTATTTCTGGCCTAAATGTGACAGTCACTTATGCACGTGTAATCCCAAATGTGCAGTATATCAGAGGCTTTTTTCACACCAGTAACCAAAAAGCCGTATTTCTGGCCTAAATGTGACAGTCAATTATGCATGTGTAATCCCAGATGTGCAGTATATTAGAGGGTTTTTTCAGCCCAGTAACCAAAAAGCTGTATTTTTGGCCTAAATGTGACAGTCACTTATGCACGTGTAATCCCAGATGTGCAGTATATCAGAGGCTTTTTTCACCCCAGTAACCAAAAAGCCGTATTTCTAGCCTAAATGTGACAGTCACTTATGCATGTGTTATCTCAGATGTGCAATATATTAGAGGCTTTTTTCACCCCAGTATGCCAAAGCCGTATTTCTGGCCTAAATGTGACAGTCACTTATGCACGTGTAATTCCAGATGTGCAGTATATCAAGGCTTTTTTCACCCCAGTAATAAAAATGCCGTATTTCTGGCCTAAATGTGACAGTCACTTATGCATGTGTTATCCCAGATTTGCAGTATATCAGAGGCTTTTTTCACCCCAGTAACCAAAAAGCCATATTTCTCGCCTAAATGTGACAGTCACTTATGCTTGTCTAATCCTAGATGTGCAGTATATTAGAGGCTTTTTTCACTCTAGTAACCAAAAAGCCATATTTCTGGCCTAAATGTAACAGTCACTTATGCATGTCTAATCCTAGATGTGCAGTATATTAGAAGCTTTTTTCACCCCAGTAACCAAAAAGCTGTATTTCTGGCCTAAATGTGACAGTCACTTATGCATGTGTAATCCCAGATGTGCAGTATATCAGAGGCTTTTTTCACCCCAGTATGCCAAAGCCGTATTTATGGCCAAAATGTCACAGTCACTTATGCACGTGTAATCCCAGATGTGCAGTATATTAGAGGCTTTTTTCACTCTAGTAACAAAAAAGCCATATTTCTGGCTTAAATGTGACAGTCACTTATGCACGTGTAATCACAGATGTGCACTATACTTAACAGATGTATTTTTTTAACCCAGGTAAGCAAAAAGCTGTATTTCTGGACTTGCAGACATGCAGATAGCCTGTGCTGGTGCACTATCGTTGCATAAATGGCTGCCAGTCATGTATTGATATTGACTAACTGAAGAAAAAAAAGTTTGTTTTCAGCAGTAGTTGGCTCAGGGCAGGCTTAAAAAAATTGTGCACTGCACCCACAAAACACATTTGCTGTAGATCGTTGAGTACAAAAAACAGTTCTTGATAAGACTTCTCCCTGATCTCTCCCTGATCTCTCCCTCACAGCAGCTGCAGCTTCTCCCTACACTAATCCGAGCAGAGTGACTCCAGCTTTAATAGAGGCTGGGTCACATGCTGCAGTTGGCCAATTACAGCCATGCCAATAGTAGGCATGGCTGTGATGGCCTTTTGGGGCAAGTAGTATGACGCTTGTTGATTGGCTGCTGTGAAGCCTTTCAAAAAGCGCCAAGAAATCGCCGAACACCGAACCCGAACTTTTACGTAAATGTTCGGGTCTGGGTGCCTAAAAACCTTAAGTTCGGTACGAACCTGAACTTTACAGTTCGGGTTCGCTCAACTCTAATAGTGATTAGAGATGTCCCGAACTATTCGCCGGCGAACATCGCTTGTTCGCTTTTGCCGCGGCGCGCGAACATATGCGATGTTTGGTCCGCCCCCTATTTGTCATCATTGAGCAAATTTTGACCCTGTACCTCACAGTCAGCAGACACATTCCAGCCAATCAGCAGCATACCATCCCTCCCAGACCCTCCCACCTCCTAGCAAAAAGCAAGGACAGCATCCATCTTAAATTCATTCGGAAGCTGCAGTCTCAGTGAGAGGAGGGACAGTGCAGCTGCTGCCGATTTAATAGGGAAATCGATAGCTAGGCCAGTGTATTCAGTGTCCACTCCAGTCCTGAAAGACTCATCTGATCTGCTATAAGGACAGCGTCCTGACAGCACCCCAAAAAGCCCTTTTTAGGGCTAGTACATCAGTCTGCTTTTTTTTTCCCTCTGTAATCTAATTGCAGTTGCCTGCCAGCGTGTGTGTCAGGCGGCCCACAGCGTATACTGGGCTCACTTGCCCAGTGCCACCACTCATATCTGGTGTCACAGTAGCTTGCATTTAAAAAAAAAACAACTTTTTTGACTGTAATCTAATTTCAGTTAGTTGCCTGCAAGCGTGTGTGTCAGGCCTACAGCGTGTACTGTGCCAACTACTGCCAGTGCACAGTGCCACTTATATCTGGTGTCACAGTAGCTTGCATAAAAAAAAAACAAAAAAACTTTTTTGACTGTAATCTAATTGCAGTTAGTTGCCTGCAAGCGTGTGTGTCAGGCCTACAGCGTGTACTGTGCCAACTACTGCTAGTGCACAGTGCCACCAGTGCCACTCCTATCTGGTATCACAGCAGATTACATTAAAAAAAAAAATATATTTTTTTGACTGTAATATAATTGCAGTTAGTTGCCTGCAAGCGTGTGTGTCAGGCCTAAAGCGTGTACTGTGCCAACTACTGCCAGTGCACAGTGCCACCAGTGCCACTCATATCTGGTGTCACAGTAGATTACATTAAAAAAAATAATAAACTTTTTTGACTGTAATATAATTGCAGTTAGTTGCCTGCAAGCGTGTGTGTCAGGCCTACAGCGTGTACTGTGCCAACTACTGCCAGTGCACAGTGCAACCAGTGCCACTCATATCTGGTGTCACAGTAGATTACATTAAAAAAATAATAAACTTTTTTGACTGTAATATAATTGCAGTTAGTTGCCTGCAAGCGTGTGTGTCAGGCCTACAGCGTGTACTGTGCCAACTTCTGCCAGTGCACAGTGCCACCAGTGCCACTCATATCTGGTGTCACAGTAGATTACATTAAAAAAAACAAAAAACTTTATGGACTGTAATGTAATTGCAGTTAGTTGCCTGCAAGCGTGTGTGTCAGGCCTACAGCGTGTACTGTGCTAACTACTGCCAGTACACAGTGCCACCAGTGCCACTCATATCTGGTGTCACAGTAGATTACATTTAAAAAATATATAAACTTTTTTCACTGTAACCTAATTGCAGTTAGTTGCCTGCAAGCGTGTGTGTCAGGCCAACAGCGTGTACTGTGCCAACTACTGCCAGTACACAGTGCCACCAGTGCCACTCATATCTGGTGTCACAGTAGATTACATTTAAAAAAAATATCAACTTTTTTCACTGTAACCTAATTGCAGTTAGTTGCCTGCAAGCGTGTGTGTCAGGCCTACAGCGTGTACTGTGCCAACTACTGCCAGTGCACAGTGCCACCAGTGCCACTCATATCTGGTGTCACAGTAGATTACATTAAAAAAAAAATAAACTTTTTTGACTGTAATATAATTGAAGTTAGTTGCCTGCAAGCGTGTGTGTCAGGCTATAAACCCCTTGACTACTGGGTGTGCAGGCTTGACCTGTGGCCTGAGCTATCCCAATTTGCGATAGAACTTCTGGCCTGCCCCGCTTCAAGTGTCCTGTCAGAAAGGACCTTCAGCGCAGCAGGAGGTATTGTCACTGAGAAGAGAAGTCGTCTAGGTCAAAAAAGTCTAGATTACCTCACCTTTATTAAGATGAATGAGGCATGGATCCCGAAGGGACTGACAGTGGGCGATACATTTGACTAAAAAAGGCCTGGTGATGAGATGAGCTGCCTTGGGCTAAAAATGGTCCACACGCTGCTGTATTTTATCTCTGCATGCCGGATGACTTGCGTGACTTCTCCACCACCAACTAGGGTTCAAGCCAAAATGTTTTAGTGCACTTTCAGCAGCGGCTGCAACAATACCTAATTTTTCAGGCATGTGTACATGCCTAATACTTCTGGCCTCTGATGCTGCACTGTGGCTGCAAAAACAAAACAAAAAAAAAGGCACATACATGTGTCAATTCCCCTTCGTGATCGTTACCTTGTTGTGGTGAAGAGGCTTGCGTATCACAATGAAGCGATCACCTCTATGAGTGTGTTGGCAATGGCAATGTTGGCACACCCCAGATGAGATAAGGTCTTTGCTTCATTGTGAACAGACCAAAAGCGATCAGCTGGATAATTTTGCATAGAAAAAACATTAATTTTCTTTGTGATCATCTAAGGTGATCATTAAAGCCTACTAGGCCAACAATGGGCCCACACTGCAGAATCATTGTTTTCTGGGTCACTTAACTGTCACTGAACTACCTCAGCATGACCATAGGCTTTGAAAAACCGCCATCGCCTGCAATCTGCCAAACGTGCGCACGAGCACAGTCATCACTACACCAAGATTGACGCATAGAGGAATAAAATGTATGTCATAAGTGTGTCAACTATTGACAACTCTTTGCGGTTGTCTAAACTCTATTCCATACACGTCCTCTGATAGGGGACGTAACAGGGATTAAACTAATAGGAATAGTACTACTTAACATACCACTCATATTGGGAGTGCATAGTACATTGCACGGCGCACGCGCAATGCCCCAAATTGGAAGTAAGAGAACCAAGCAAGCCTCTTTTACCATCTCCCGGTTCCTAAAATCTATTCCATACATGTCCTCTGATAGGGGACGTAACATGGATTAAACTAATAGGAATAGTACTACTTAACATACCACTCATATCTGGTAGCACAGTAAATTGCACGGCGCACGCGCAGTGCCCCAAATTCGAAGTAAGAGGACCAACCAAGCATCTTTTTCCATCTCCCGGTTCCTAAAATCTATTCCATACACCGTCCCGTGATAGGGGACGTAACAGGGATTAAACTGATAGGAATAGTACTACTTAACATACCACTCATATTGGGATTGCATAGTAAATTGCACGGCGCACGCGCTGTGCCCCAAATTAGAAGTAAGAGGACCGACCAAGCATCTTTTTCCATCTCCCGGTTCCTAAAATCTATTCCATACACGTCCCCTGATAGGGGATGTAACAGGGATTAAACTGATAGGAATAGTACTACTTAACATACCACTTATATTGGGATTGCATAGTACATTGCACGGCGCACGCGCAGTGCCCCAAATTGGAAGTAAGAGGACTGACCAAGCATCTTTTTCCATCTCCCGGTTCCTAAAATCTATTCCATACATGTCCCCTGATAGGGGACGTAACAGGGATTAAACTGATAGGAATAGTACTACTTAACATACCACTCATATCTGGTAGCACAGTAAACTGCACGGCGCACGCGCAGTGCCCCGAATTGGAAGTAAGAGGACTGACCAAGCATCTTTTTCCATCTCCCGGTTCCTAAAATCTATTCCATACACCGGCCCCTGATAGGGGACGTAACAGGGATTAAACTGATAGGAATAGTACTACTTAACATACCACTCATATTGGGATTGCATAGTACATTGCACGGCGTACGCGCAGTGCCCCAAATTGGAAGTAAGAGGACCAAGCATCTTTTTCCATCTCCAGGTTCCTAAAATCTATTCCATACACTACACCGGCCCCTGATAGGGGACAAAACAGAGATTAAACTGGTAAGAACAGATTTTTTTAATAAAAAAAAAAAAAGGACAGCCTCTGCAGAGCTGGGTATTTTTTGGCCGCGTTACTGAACGCTCATGCACAATGGCTGTAGGCTCATGTGTCCTTTTGCGGAGGTGACAAACCTGGTCAGTCAAACCCAAGGCAACATCATCGACATCATCCCATATGCGTTTTTTCTGGAGCGTGCCCTGCGAAGAGTGCTGGATCAGACCGTATATGAGCATGAAGAGGAAGAGTTGTGGTCACCATCACCACCAGAAGCAGCCTTGTCGTCGTCGATTGATGGACCTGCGGCAATGCAGAGAGAGGAGTCTGAAGAAGAGGAGTCAGAGGAGGAAGGTGGCTTTTAGAAGATGGAAGACCAACCACAGCAGGCGTCCCAGGGGGCTTGTTGTCACCTTTCGGGGACCCTTGGTGTTGTACGTGGCTGGGTGGAGGAAGAGACCTTCAATGACGTCAGTGAGGACAAGGAACAGGACATGGCTAGCTTGGTATCCAACCTTGTGCAAATGGGTGTTAGTCCCCTTGAAACAACTTTTCATTCACTATTGTGGCCAGAAAGAGTCCCTGTAGGTTTTAAAATTCGCCTACCTATTGAAGTCTATGGCGGTTCGCCAGGTTCGCCCGTTCGCGAACATTTGTGGAAATTTGCGTTCGCCGTTCGCGAACGGAAAATTTTATGTTTGTGACATCTCTAATAGTGTTTAAGAAAATTTCCAAAATCCACTTTAACCACCTCAGCCCCCAGTGCTTAAACACCCTGAAAGACCAGGCCACTTTTTACACTTCTGACCTACACTATTTTCACCGTTTATTGCTCGGTCATGCAACTTACCACCCAAATGAATTTTACCTCCTTTTCTTCTCACTAATAGAGCTTTCATTTGGTGGTTTCATTGCTGCTGACATTTTTACTTTTTTTGTTATTAATCGAAATTTAACGATTTTTTTGCAAAAAAATGACATTTTTCACTTTCAGTTGTAAAATTTTGCAAAAAAAACGAGATCCATATAGAAATTTTGCTCTAAATTTATATTTCTACATGTCTTTGATAAAAAAAAAATGTTTGGGTAAAAAAAAAAA